>NW_005187432.1:3081312-3086312 GCF_000239375.1 Pundamilia nyererei | reverse complement strand
ATGGATACCTGGCTTAAAGGCTCAGGTCACCCCCAGAAGCTGCAACATTTCAGGTTTGTCTTTCAAAATTTTCAAATTTATAACAACTTTTTTTTTAACACAATGACTATTATTATAAATGCATAAAGTGTAAGAAAATCTAATGGTTTTGTTATGTATAATAAATTCATGTTCAACTCTGCAGTGTGCACGTGACTCTCAATAATGCCTGTTGCATGACATTTGGAGGATACTGGGTTTCTTTCCCCACATGGCTCATGGGTTGCTTGTTATGTCTATGTGCACAATTATTGTGCATTGATTTGGAGTAATTTCACTGATTCTCATCATCTGATGGGAGTGCACCTACTAACAGTAGATTTACTTCATCAGCCCCTCTCTCTCTCATGTCATCAACAACCTCCCAGTGTAATTTTTTCCATGTGGCGTCAAAAATAATTCAGAAATAAATTATTTTTGAAATCTGAAACAAGGCCAACTGTCTCACTAAATAGTAAGCTTTAAGAGGCAGCAAGAGCTTAATAAAGGCTCTCTCCGTCTCTATCTTCTCCCTCCCCCTGAAGTCATCCTTGTTCCAGACAGGTTTTTATGACAGATGTATCGCCTGCAAAACTGGTCCGATCTGATCATGTAATAAGCCTCAGTAAAAAGGCTCAGTAAATGATGTATTTTGGCTTTGGTCCGATCAGTTTTATTGCATTTTTTTTTATCATATGAACCCACAGTTTCATTGCAACCCTGTTTCCTTGATGCCTTGTTTCTTGGCACTTAAGATAGAGAGTCCATAATAATATAATCCTGTGCATTGCTGACGCTATGTCACGAAATAATGTCACCCTGCATGCCATTAACTTGTGTTATCTCTGTCATAGTGTATTGTTCCTGTTTTGTTATTCTCCTATATTACTGAGGTTGCACCCTCTTTTGCCTTCAGAAATTTCTTAATTCTTAATTCAGCAAGGTGCTGGAAACATTTCTTATTCTTTTCTGGGCACAGTGACATTGATAGCATCCCTCAGTTGCTAAAGAGCTGTAGGTTGCACCTCCTTGATGTGAATATCCCTTTCTACGACATCTCAAAGGTGAATCGAGATCAAAAGCCATTTCAGTATACACTCAGCTTGTCATATTGAAGAAACCAGTTTGAGATTATCTGAGCTTTGTGACATGATGCTAAAGCAGCCATCAGAAGATGAGTACAGTTTGGACATAAACGGGTGGACATGATCAGCAACAGTGCTGGTAGGTAGGCTGTGGAATTTAAATGATGCCCATTTGGGAATCAAAGAGTCCCAAGAAAATGCTTTTGGCACCATTACACCACCAGTGTGAATTATGGATACAGTTTGTAATCTGTTCAAGCCAAATTCTGAGTGGATGTTGTGTATCTAGGCATATTCAGATGACTGTATCTTGCAAAAAAGTATTTGAAAAATGTTTAACTTTATATCACATGTTTACACAAACTGATATTTTTCTGCTTTTGCAAACATTCTTACATACACTGCATACATAACTTTTGGGTAAGTTTGGCCTCATCCTGTCAGTCCAGGAGCTTTTGCTGTGTGTGTCAAAGGAAGGTTTCTGCTGTAGACTTGAGGGATTCGCTAACTAACGCTGAACAGGTGGAGCGAGATGGTGACAGATAGAATGGGAGACAGACAGACGGACAAAACTGAAAAGAATGACAGATACAGAAAAAGAGAGACTGAGAGGCTTGGGAAGAGTGATGCGTACGTGTCTGATATAGAGGGGGTTTAAAGTGCCCCAGGCTAAACCATGTGTAAAGACGGCAGAGCCTGAGAACTCCCTGCTGCTGGGGAAACAAGACAAAACAACAAGCCCAAATGTATAAACTTTAACACCCTGTCCTTCCTTGTAAGTGTATGAGAAATACCCAAACCCACTCTGACATTTCACTAACTCAGTGTGGGACAGAGCACTTTGAAATGATGGTTCACTTGCAGCTACTGTTGGATTGAGCTGCACTAGGTTAAACTAAAATATCCTTCTGAATTTTTATCGCAGTGATGTCCAAACACTCAAGGTCAGTGGACTCAGAGATTAGATTCACAATATTTATTTTTTTCCTCACTAGCAACCTACAGCTATATGCAGAGGGTTCCCTTTTATAGCTGAATTCGCAATTTGCCAGCAAAAATAAACGTCATTTGTACATGACCAACAGAGATTAGGCTTTTGGCATTTAAAAAACAAAACAAACAAGCAAAACTAATACTTCTTTAAATGCTTCTCTGAATAGTGATTGTCCAGAGTTTAGAAACTGAACCTGTCACTGCTTGCTTTGTATTCCTCAACACATGAAAGCAGTGTGCAGGACACTGCAATAAAAGAAATACTAGGAATTAATGTGTGATATGCTTTTTTCAAGTGCAGCAGTGAAAATGTCAGACAACATAGAAAGCTTCTTTAGAAAGTGTTTTTTCGTGTCCGTCTGATGTCCATCTGATGTCCATCTCACACAACAGACTTCCAATCTACTAAATCTGTCAATCCACACTGATTGCTCACCTACACCTGTGAATAACCCGCCCACATAGCACCCACATTTTGTGCGTAAATGTTTCAAGCCTATCCCTTTTTTAACACTATTTATATGTTGTCTAATTTTTAAAAGCTACTATTTGTAATCACTTTCTCTTGACATAACCTGAAATCTCTTTCTTGCATATTTTTTGTCTGATTTATGAACTGTTGCTGTCTAGTGGATTTCTCCTATTTTTCAGCTTCTCTTAGCTCCTCTGTATTGCAGACAGAAAGCTTATTTCAAGGACAAAGCTGGCAAATGGAGCTCGGGGTCATGTGGACTGAATGTGTCAAATACTTCAGCAGAGGTTACCCACAGCTCACATCTTACTTTCAAGAAACAGTTTGTATGAATAGCATACACATCTGCCAAGTCAGACTCCACAGTAGTAAAAAAAAGAAAAGAAAAGAACAGAATGATTAAAGTCAATTTTGAACAATAAACTCACCTTCCACCAGTACAGGAGTAGCAAAAATAATTAACTAAAGAGAAAAGTGTTGACCAATGTGCAGTTACTGGAGGTAAGCACACTTTTCTTTTAAGTTACGTAGCTTGTTTAGTTGTGCGCCAATATAAAACTAAATGTAGGTTTTCACCCTCAGCATAAGGGAACCATACACCATATAGCATCAAGGCAATGACAAAACCTCTTCCAAATCTAAGACAGAGCAGCGAGACAAGATACTTTGAAAGTCACAATACTAAGGGCATAGGAAATGACTTTAGCACAATAGTAGTCTGCTCAATGTTCAATTATTGCTGATGAAAGGGACATTTTGTGGAGCGGACATCAGAGAGTGGGATTAGTGAAAGTGATTTCCTTGTCCTGGGTTGTTTGACAAAGTCTGCCTGTAATCCTCTTGAAAACTTTGCCTGTCTTGGCTTTTCCTGACCGCTGGCTTTCCTCTCAGCTGAAGATGGCACACAGAAAAAAAAAGGACAAAAAAAAAAGATGTCTATTTATCAAGCAGGACCTGCAAAAATATTTAGCAGTAGAGTAACCTAAAATCTGAGTGTCATGAAAATATATATTTTATTCCTCTTTGTCTGTATGCTATGCAAATAAAGAGGAATTTCATGGTACAAATGTTAATAAAGCAGTTTAAATACTAAACATGTCACAACTACAAAAAGGACATAAAAGATATTTTACAAATGAAAATTAAAGATTGACCTAAATTTCAAAGCTTTTAAAGAATTATTTCCTGGTTCACTGTTACCCACAACAGTCAGTGTGAAGATTAATCCTATTAAAGGCTAAAAGCCTTGATTAATTTAGTGTAAAGGGAGCAAATAGTGCTTAAAAATGGAATAAAAGCATTATTTCCATAGCTGCTCATAACAAGCCCAAAGCCTTTGCTTAGACAGAAGGTGGCTGATTTTATACACAATTTGCAACAATGAGCAACAAGTTTTACCATCTACAATATGTGTGCATGTGCACTTGGTTATTTTCATTAAGGAGGCAGTGAAACAATGGCAGCTCTTCTATTGTACAGATGATCATTATAATAATAAATTTGAATTTGGAATATGCTAAATATACTCAGTATTTTCCAGGATCATTTATACATTAAAAAATAGCAAGACTTTTCTGTAATTATCCCCATATTCAAATCCAATAAAGATTAAATTTATAATTCAAAAACAAGATTACCTGAAATTAGTTCAGTTCAGATTCAACTCTAGTTTCAATATGGCTGAAAAATTGTATTCAGTTTGTCTTTCTTTGTGACAATTTTTCATACAGTTCCAAGATCCAACCAAGTGGATCCAAAGACATGAGGATTTAATAAAACATACCAAGATTTGGCAGACAGTCACCATTTAAATAAGGCAGGATTATAAAGATGGAGCACGCTGGTAGCGGTGAGATTCTTGCTGCCTGAGGCTGTCATAGAAGAAAGATTTACCCCACAGAGGTCTTTCTGACAGGGAATGAAGAAAATAATACCTCCTTCACATTTCACATGTGCATGTATATTGCAAACCAAGAAATGGGGCATTCACTGGTTGCATGCAACATCTCCTCTCAGTGGAGAAAAAAAAATTCTCTATATGAGAGTACAGCAGCAGATAAGGGCATGGTTATACTAGATATGTGTTGACTGAAGATAGCAATTGTTTACATGTTTAGCATATTGTATTTCTCCTAGATAGAATTTTCAGCTTTGCATATTTCTGTAAACATGAACATGACAAAAAGGAACAGACATCGTTCTAAATGTTGTAATGAATTAATGTGAATAATGAATCAATTTGTTTTCTTTGCACTCACCTTTTTTCACTCACTATGTGCTTAAACACCACTCTACATTTAATCATTAGTTATTTTTAATCTTTGGCTCTATTCTTATACGCCCTGAAGTCAAAATTCTTCAATGTGCATTAGGGGTACACCTGATCCTCTTGTGGTGTGAAATCAATATTACAGAAACAACCTCTTATTTTA
>NW_005187432.1:3080299-3081292 GCF_000239375.1 Pundamilia nyererei | reverse complement strand
TAATGAATCAATTTGTTTTCTTTGCACTCACCTTTCTTCACTCACTATGTGCTTAAACACCACTCTACATTTAATCATTAGTTATTATTAATCTCTGTCTCTCTTCCACAGCATGTCTTTCATCCTGTTTTCCTTCTCTCACCCCAACCGGTCGCAGCAGATGGCCCCGCCCCTCCCTGAGCCTGTTTCTGTTGGAGGTTTCTTTCTGTTAAAAGGGAGTTTTTCCTCTCTACTGTTGCCAAATATTTGCTCGTACGGGGTTGTTTAATTATCGATTGGATTACTGTACGGTCTTGACTTTATAATATAAGGTACCTTGAGGCGACTGCTTTTGTGAATGATGCTATATAAAAAAACTGAATTGAATTAAATTTTAAAAAGAAAGAATTTAAAATAGAAACAGACTTTGAATTGCATTATCAGCAAGAACTGATCATTTCTTTTTTAAGTGGGGATCAATCAATTTGCGGTTCCACCAGCCGGCAACCTTACATGGAGAGGCCAGTAAAAAAATTAATCTGACGGTTCCATTTTTAGGCCAGATCTAAATTGTTAAATTAGATTCTTGTTTGTGAAAAGACTTTGTTTAAATTTGTAAAAAAGGAGGAGTGGAGTTTTATTTTTTTTACACAGGAAGTTGAATGTCACATTGTGAAGGCTTAGTGTCATAGTCGTAGAAAGTTGAGTGTGATAATAGGTCATCAGATAATAGAGCTACATCCGTTATGTTATATATTCGTTTTTGGGTAATAAAGCTGCTCTATTAGATTGACTAGATTAATTAAACTGAGCTAATGATTGTGATTTGGGTTCCAATAAACCCCTTTACAAAGTTATCCACACAAGCTTTTTTGGTAGAAAGCTCTCTGGTTTAAAGGAGACAAGGTTCTCTAAGAGAACGCCCTGAAGTCAAAATTCTTCAATGTGCATTAGGGGTACACCTGATCCTCTTGTGGTGTGAAATCAATATTACAGAAACAACCTCTTATTTTA
>NW_005187432.1:3065916-3080279 GCF_000239375.1 Pundamilia nyererei | reverse complement strand
ACGCCCTGAAGTCAAAATTCTTCAATGTGCATTAGGGGTACACCTGATCCTCTTGTGGTGTGAAATCAATATTACAGAAACAACCTCTTATTTTAAGCACCTGCATCTTTTTTCTTATCTTTCTCTCATTCTTTTTTTTAAAACTTTTTTTTCTATTCATTTCATTCATTCTTACAGCTTCCACAATCATGAGACCGAAATTTGGTAAAAGCTGCTGTTTTGAATACTCTGTGCTAACTACCACAGCAGTGTTGCTTTAAATTAAGATTGTGGCTATGCAAAAGTAGTTATACTAAAAATGTGTTCAGGTTTAATCATTTAGAACACTTTAAATAACAATTTTAAGTGTGTGCTTAAAGTGCTTGTGGCCTTCATCAGGGGTCATCGACCCTGATGAAGGCTACAAGCCGAAACGCGTTGGTTAATTATTAAAGTTGTTCATCTTCCCTTAAGTGTTGCTGGACTCCTGCATTGTGAATTCTTTCATCCTCTCCATGCACCTTGGAAGTAGGTGAAGTTGTACCAGAATTTTTTGCCGTGAACACTTTAAATAAAAATGGTTAAGGCTTTTCAATATAAACAAATGCTACAAAGGCTATTACAGGAAAATGTGATGTTTGTAGCCCCGAGTATGTCAGGAACACAGTAAGCTGCACAATCAGCCAACATTTGCTTCTCTCAAAAACATCTTTCCTTGTCAATATTTAGCAGTGATAAAAGGGCCCAAGCAAGAAAAGGTAAGAATGAGCCACACATTTCAATGCCAAAGACCAGCATTAGATATCATGTGATTTGAGTCAAGTAGTAGACACAAGCACAAATGACAAAAAGGTTAAAGACAATGGCAGCACTCAGTGTTAGGAAGTTCAGTAGCTTGCTGTGTCACAAGAATTCTAGCAGAAATATATATTTGAAGTAAAAGCAGAAAGACGGGTCTACGACTTGCCCTCAGGGACTAAAGTTTGTAGGATCAAAGATCCACAATTCTTTACTCTATGACTTTTGTGTCAGCTTTCACTGTAGCTGGGGATTTTTAGATTGAGTTTCTGGGCTTTACCAGCGACACTGTTAGACACATGAGTTTACAGCTTTGATTTAAATTTGTGAATCATTTGCAGATATCTTAAACCTTTCTAGGAATAATATATGCATTGCTGTTAAGAATGCAGTTTGAGCAAATCAAGATTAAACCATTTGATCAGAAATCCAAAAAGGCAAAACCAGTCAAATCAGAAGAATTATTTTAAGGATCTGTCTGGAAAGGAAAGCTCTGCACTGTATCTGTCCTTCAGAGGAAATGTATTTTGAGAATATTCATTAAAATGTCCAGATGATGTTTAGATCGCACCTGCAATGGTTAGGATGCGTTGTACAGTATGTGTCAAATTATTTGAGATGAAGGTGGATAACAGCTTTAATCTCCATAGTGGATTAAAATGCCAGGAACAGAGCCTGGGCAAATCCATAGCTCTCTATTCACCGAGGTGTGCTGGCCCCTGTGAATATGTATAATCTGTTTAGTATTCTTAGACAGATCCAGTGCATTTTCTTCAGATGCTCACCCCTTTCTCTCCATTTATTGAATCGTAATAGGATATTTAAATTTAAAGAATCATGTTGAAGAAATAATTCCATGTTGTCCCCATTAATCCACACACAAAAGGGATGAGCCCCGTGCTGAGGTCTAGACTATACTGTTATCTGGGGGGAAAAGTAAATAAATAAATATTTGTTTTCTGTATTGCTATATCTGCATTTGATCATTATTGAACAACAGTGATTAACCTTATGAAATATGACATTTAGAGATCGGATAAAATAGACTTAATAACCAATTTTCTATCTATGCAAAAATATTCTTGCAGAAACAATAAAAAACAATCTGGCTGTTTTTATCTGTCTAGGGCATTTTCCTAGAAGATAGACGATTTATCCAGTCATTCAAGGTCGTCTACTTGGGCATGTCCACACGAACTCAATTTCGGTTGCTATTTTATGCTCACTTGCTGGAGTCGCCTTGACCACTTGCACATTACTGTTTCACCAATGGACTTGCACATGTGTCTTCCAAGCTGAACTGAATTTCAGGTGATGAGACCTTGGTCTCTTGCAATGACTGTCCTGTTTACAGTATTTTTCAGTTGCAGGCTCCACACTTAAGGCATAGCATCAGGTAAGGAGTGAAGCCATTCATTCATTCTTTTAACATTCATCAGGATGTGCATTATGTCTTCCCTATAGTTCAGGGCTGGGGAACCTGTCCTGCAGGTTTTAGATATCACCTAAATCCTGCAGATGATGTTTAATCAAATGATTAGTTCTTTACCAGGCCTCTGGAGAACTTCAAGACATGTTGAGGAGGTAATTTAGCTATTTAAATCAGCTGTCTTGGATCAAGGGCCTGGAGTTTCCAACCCCTTCTATAGTGAGACTGCAACTTGTCAACTTGGCTGTATTGTCCCGAGGTCTAAAGAAGAACATTCAGAGGAAATAAGCTGAACTGCTATGCATGCTGTCTTTTGCATGTCAGAGAGCAGTGATAATGTGACATTTTCTTGTCCACATACTGTAAATATACTCTTCATTCACCACCTAGAACACTTGTCAACACTTTTTCCACTTCCCAAAAATGAAAATCAAGTTAAAGAATTTCCATTTTGACACACTAGAGGAAAGCCAGTACTCATGGGAGAAGCATAGATGTAAAGGATTTTACAAAAGGATTCTAGAAGAAGAGGCCATTCTGAAAATGGTCCAGAGGGACACGAGCTGATAACACTGAACATGATATTAGGCAAATGATCTTTTCTGAGAACTTTTTCCTCACACCTTCCAAGAACATTTATTTCTGTTGGTCTGTTATCTTAACTCATCATCCTTAATTCTGTTTTTCTTCCAGACATCTGTTCATATGTCTGTGAATTGTTCACTGTTTGGAATTCTTCTTCCTCTCTCTATTACCAGCTGTATGGCTGCCTAACAGTCTAAGTACTGTTTTTCCTGCACCTGTTTTGTCTCCTCATCCTTCCTCAAAGTTTAATACTATGCATGACTTTTAAAAATGGAGCCAGAATGATGAACATAGAGCTGCCAGGTATTGACAGTTAACAATCTAGTAGAAACTATGCTTCAGTTACCTGCTAATGATGGCTAAAATCACATCAATATGCTATACTGTGGTTGATATAAAAACTTCAAGGATATATGAGATTCTTACTTTAAGAATATATTTAAAGAAAACATGTGGCGGTGCTAAGTGGAGTGTGGCTTGGACAAAAGTTGAAGGAGAACCTGGATGTGGGAAGAGTTTCTTAAGGCCATGGAGCAAGATTTTCTGTTGGTCTCTAAGTAGTTTGGAGAAACTGTCTGGTGCCTCAGGAGAGTAAAGCAGCTTCCAGCTCATGTTATATCTGGCTGGATTGGACTCCTGCTGAGTTCAACTAAGGATATAGTTTGACCGTGGAAGGAATTCTTTGAGGATCTGCTAACTCCAGTGACACACCTCCTATAGCAGAAACAGAGTGTGGCGATAAAGGGGATGACCCATTCATTACTTTGTGTGAGGTCACTGAGGTATTTAAACATTGGCCTCTACAACATCAAGTGGAGGTCGGGGCCAATGGGTTGGAAAGTCTGTCCATTAGTTAAACCTCAAAGGAACAGATTTTGACTAATCCTGGTCGTGGAAAAAATTCCTCTTTTCCCTCTAGAGGATATTTGAGGGTTCATGCAAGTTTGCCCAACAGTCTACATGTGTTTTGTTTACATGGAAGGCTGCAGGGTGGCCTCTCAGGATGTCCTTTTGGGGGTGCTTTGGGACAATGGGGTATCTGGCACATTGTTGCGGGTTATCCAGTCCCCGACAGTGACAGTGGTCAGCAATACATTAGACTCCCTTTTTAGCATACAACAAGGAGGTCTTTTAAACCAGAAAATGATTTACTGTTTCACCTAGTTTAAAATTAACAGTGTGTTTGCCACGTTACTCAGTAGCCTTATCAGTTGAGTCACTGTCAAGATGAAGAGGTCACCAATCTCAGCATGTTGTGCTCCAAATATGTCATGACCAAAACATCAGGGAGACATCACATCCCTCTCCTACACAGGAGTCCACAAAACTACAAGGAAGCTTTGTAAATTTATCAGCAAAGTAAGAAACAGAAACAGAATTTTTCACTGGGAGAATACATGATGATAAATGTATAAAAGATAAACTGTCTTTTGTGAAACAATCTAAAATGCTTGTGTGAAAAAAGAGAGCCTGTCTGTCAGCACTCCAATGTTACCCCTGTGTTTACTCTAACATTTGTGAAGAATAAAAAAAAAGAAGAAGAATATATTGAGGAGTAATCTTTGCAGCACAGCAATGCTTTATGTCTGCATCCTATATTGTATGATGCAAAGTAAATGCACATATCTATGTGACAATTATCATTTCCTGTGCCTTTTTTTTAAATGATGGAAACATTGCAAAATAATATTAGAAACATAATATTTTAATTAGGTTTTGTTTGCAAATTCTAGTGAGCATCACTTGGTCCATATTGCTTGCAGTAAGTCAGACTTTTTTCCGGTTGGTATTGGACTCCAAGGGCTGCCTGAGTTTTGGTGGACAAAATTTCTTGGTGCACTTTGCTGGATTTGTTTCCTTTGCTTTTTGCAAAAGATGTGGTTCTGCTGGATTCATCAAGTGGTGGCCTCCAGTTTGCAGTGACATGGTTTTCTGTTAGTGTGAGAATGGAATGTGGGTATGGAAATTTGCACCTCTTGGTACAAAGCCATGATTCCCACCTTGAAAAGGAGTGAACCGTTCACTCAAAGACAAGGATGAGTTGCTGCCCTGAGTAGAGGAGTTGTTCATGAGTGAGGGTTGACTTAGGCATAACACTGACAGATAGACTGATGTAGGAGCAGCAATGACGTGAATGTTGCACCGATCTATTGTGGTGATGAGAATGCTGTGTGTAAAAGTGACGCTGTGAATGTTCCTACACTCACCAATGGTCATGAGCTTTGGGTAATGACTGAAAGAATGAGACTGGCTGGGGGCCGAATATCTCTTGGCATGTTTGGAGATGTCTGGGTGTGCCTCTAGATGAGGTGACTGGGAAGAGGGAGGTAGGGCCCAAGTGAAACTTTTCTCAACTTCCAGGCAAGCGATTGAAGCACTTAATACATAATTAATTAATATATAACCTGGTAGTAAATACATTAGTGAGTTACCAAGGCAACCAGAGCTAGAAATGTCTGCAGGCAACCAGCTGTCATCTTCAAAGCAATGTAAAAATTTACTTTTCTTTTTCTTTTTCTAAGGAGTAGATTGGAGAGTGGGTCCGTGGCCTCAGGCTTTCCGTAAAAGTCACGGCATGCCACTGGTTTCATGTATTAAGATGAAACCAGTGGCATGCCGTGACTTTATTAAAACAATCATTTTAAAACATCAAACTCAATACATCCTTCTTTTAATGTATGTTCTGTTGTCATTAGTCCAACTTTGTTTTAGTGACTTTATTGCTAAAACAAATCTTATAATGACAAACTGGTTTGTGATAGACTTCACAGAGAGGTTCAACATTTGGAGCCATATGCATGCATCTTCTGCTCATAATATTTAGCCAGGTTTGAAGGCAAATATGGCAAAATCTTTCTACAGCACTCCAGCTTCCAAACAACAGAAGGTAACTAGAAATGAGAACTGGTGCACTATTTGCAAGACTCTCAAAATCTTAATGGTGATTGACAGCCATAAACACCTACATACATAAAATGGAGTTCAAAGGGGTTCATTTGCATTCACAACAAGATGGTTTTTGACAATTTCCCAGCTGCTCACTGTAGGAAACTTTCTAGAGATAATGATCCTCACTGACAGATTTGGTGCAATCAAACTTGTTTCTACAGTTTCTTTTCATTGTGCACACTCCACCCTAACAAAGGTATTTCCAAAACAGGAAGTAAGAAGGTGTGCAACTAGGAGGAAACTGTTTGTGTCCAAGAGAAAGTTTAAAAAGAGGATAATCCTGGGTGTTCAGTCTGTAAAACTGCTGTATAGCTTCTAGAAAATGATGCATTCTGAAATATTTGGTGCAACTGATAACGCTATAGTATATGTTATTACTACAGCCTAATAAAGGTACCAGATCTGTAGGGTTCAACTTTTTTTTTTATTTTTCCTTTAATTTGTCACCCATCTGTAGCTGTCAACAGGAGCTGGTATGTTTGAAGCTGTCCATGGAGAGAGAGAAACCAGGCAGGAAAAACAGAGACAGGCTGACAGATGGAATGAGAGATGCCAGTGATTCATACCATGTCAAAGAGCCTTGTGATGGTGGTGGAGGGGAAGGGGGGTGAGAACTTCAACCTCACCCCAGGAACAGTAGCATTGTTGTTCTCTTGATCATTATTCCGACCACATGTGGTCTGCATGTTGATGCCTTGCAGAGTTAATGTTTGAACTCGTGCACCTAACATCTCAATTTGTAACAACAATTGGTAATTGCATGAATTGCTCTGACTATATCTGATATTATCACAATCTGAAGCAAACACGTTTGGAAAAAGGAACTATACTCATGCTGAGATTATTTTGGCATTGTATTTAGAAATGCATTTAATGAGATTTAATAAATGGTCCAAGTACCATATATAGTTATGCATAAAATACACAAACACACACACACATATGTGTGCTATATATATATGTGTGTGTGTATATATATATATATGTATGTGTATGTGTGTGTATATATATATGTATGCTTTATTAATAATAATGGATTGCATTTACATAGCGCTTTACATTTCCACTATTCCACCACACACACTGGTGGAGGCAAGCTACGGTTGTAGCCACAGCTGCCCTGGGGCAGACTGACAGAGGCGAGGCTGCCATATCGCTCCATTGCCCCCCAGTAGGTGAAGCGTCTTGCCCAAGGATACAATGACCAAGACTGTCCGAGCCGGGGCTCGAACCGGCAACCTTCCGATTACAAGGACGAATTGCCAACTCTTGAGCCACGATCACCCCGTACAGTTACTTACTATTATCTATATAGTAAGTAATTCCAAGCACCATCAAACCAGGTTAGCTGCTAAATCACTATGTGATATATTGTAAAGTTGATTTCATTAACATTGAAAATATGAATTATAATCTTCATACCTCGATTTAATTGTATTTTATTGAAAAAGACACAGATGTGAGGAAACTGTAGTGTTTAGCAAACATTACTCAAATGCCACTGCACAGGCCATTTGTTTTGGACTTTTTCATCCACTGATTAGTATGCATTTGTTGCACCAGTTACTATCTGCAGCAGTCAGACAGCTTACATGGGTCTGACTAAAACTGCAGTGGTCTTGTGCACCATATTGAAAGATCATGTCAACACATTGGTGTGCTGCACTAATGTGTTTTTCATAGTTTTATTGCTGACTTTTCAAAGCAAAGAAGAATACATTTCATCCAGCTTTGCCTTTTTAGTTATTGGTTAGGATTAGTTCATTCCTATTTTTAGTGCAATTTGTAGACAACAAGAAAAATATAGATTATTGCCTGTCTTGCCCTTTAAAAGTTGTGAAACCATAAACAACAGAAATTCAATAAATGTTGTCATTACTAGCACTGAGTAATCTCACAGTTCAGTTTTGTGGCTTAAGCAGAAAAGATCTGGCAACAATGTACTCCGGTAACTGATAACACTTCAAATTCCTTTCAAACTGTAATATTGCTGTGTAATTGCAGAATAAGTAGCTTCACACTCCAATCTAAATGAGTCTTCAGATCACAATCCTTTTCCAAACACAGCCAGGCCAATCGACAGCACAATTGATTTCCTGATTAATGTCCTGGCCCACCTACTAGCACTGCAGCCTAGAGACATAATTTTCTTGTGAGCATGATCAATAGCAGCATCAACATAAATAAATGCAGGAAGAAAAGAAATTTTCCTTAGTTGGGGCATTGAATCCAAAGAGTAATAGCATCTTTGACTGTTTTGCAGCAATCTATAGCAATCTAAATTACAAATTGATACTTTATTGATGTTTAGCTACAAAGTACTTATTGGTAAAATACAAGAAACATGCAATTATAAGAAGAAAATATAAAGTATTAATTTATTTAACCAAAACAGTAAAAGACTTTCAAGATTTGCCTTATAGTATTTTTTCTTAGAAAGCACTGTACTAATTTATAGAAATTCAACTTCACAGTCAGCTGAAAAGCAAAAAAGAAGAACTGTAAGGTTGACTTGAGTGTAATAGTTGCCAGTGATGTTAGAACACTGAGGTAGAGGAATTTTCTCAGGACTGGACGGCTGACCTCTCACTAACTTGCTTTTAAATGATGAGCAGAGATAAAATATGTAGTAGGCAGTCATCTAATTTTAGCTTCTAGCTCGTTCATCATCACTTTCTAAGTTTTGTGCTTAAAAAAGGTCTTCTGGACACATCATCATATCCTGACAATATTACATAGCAACAGCTACAGTGTCAGACAGGATATGTGGTTATA
Organism: Pundamilia nyererei; assembly: GCF_000239375.1. NCBI lineage: Eukaryota > Metazoa > Chordata > Actinopteri > Cichliformes > Cichlidae > Pundamilia > Pundamilia nyererei. Next base: position 3,071,764 of record NW_005187432.1, on the reverse strand, counting down.
GACTTTAAAGGTACATTTAGAAGGGCTGTTCTAGGGGTGGCAATGATATTAAGTGCACACACTCTCTCCAACATAGTGACAGGTCTAAAAATCTGTGTCCATCAGATATTAATGTCATGTTGTGAAACCAAAATAGTTTGACCAGAATTGCTCTAGTCTAACTGGTCAGAATACGGTGCATCTGGAAAGTATTCACAGTGCTTCACTTATTCTACATTTGAAATGTTACAGACTTATTTCAAAATGTATTAAATTCATATTTCAACTCAAAATTTTACACAGAGTTACATACTAACTTTTCTTTTTATTAAAAAATAAAAAAAACTATAACATTCATATGTAAGTCTTTGGTACTCAAAATTGAGTTCAGTTGGTTCCTGTTTACATTGATCATCTGTTACATTTGATTGGAGTCCACCTGTGGTAAATTCAGTCAACTGGACATGATTTAATAATAATAATGGATTGCACTTATATAGCGCTTCTTCAGACCCTCAAAGCTTTACAATTCCACTATTCATTTACTCTCACATTCACACACTGGTGGAGGCAAGCTACAGACTGACAGAAGGGAGGCCGCTGTATCGTGCCACCAGTAGGCGGAAGGTCTTGCCCAAGGACACAATGACCAAGACAGACAGAGCTGGGGATCGAACCGGCAACCTTCTGGTTACAAGATGAGCTTTCCAAACCCCTGAACCATGGTCACCCCATTTGGCTGTGGAAAGACACATACCTATCTACAGAAGGTGCCATAGTTGGCAGTGCATGTCCCCATTCAACCTGATGGAGTATAAAAGGTTCTGCAATGAAAAAGGGGAGAAACTGCCCAAAAAACAGGTTTGCCAAACTTGTAGCATCATACTCAAAAAGACTTGAGCTTGTAATTGCTGAAAAAGGTGCTTCAAGAAAGTATCGAGTATTTATTATTTTTTTAATACATTTGCAAGAATTTAAAGCAAAGACTTCTTTCATTTTTTCTTTGAAAGATTTTGTCATATGTTCAGGTTACAGGTAGGTAGCAGTGGCTTTTTATTTAACCTGAAAATATAATAGTGGGATCAATCACTTCATTTAATTAGCTCTTGACAAGAAAAATAATTAAATATATTCCATAAATGTCAAAGTACTCCAATTTTTCCAGCATTAAAATGTACACTAATATTAATCGCCACAATTCCTGGTGCTGCAAAGTGACCCTAAAAAAAAACCTGTGAATTATTTGGTACACTGAGGACCAGCATTGGTTCCAGCCACTGATGACTTTGAAAGAATAATTAAAGTGTGGGCTAAGTGTTGCTTGGGGATATTTTACATTCAGTAGAAGGGATGGGACAGGGAAGCGGCCAGAGATATTGATTACTGCTGGGATTACAGCACCATGAGCATCGCTCTCAGTCCAACAATGTAATCATCAGCCTTCTACTTGTAATGCACAAGTCGCCTCTGCCTCACCAGGGGAAGGGAAGGAGAGAGGCAAAGGGAGCCATGCAAGTGGACAGAGAACAGATGGATAATGTTTCATCTGACATTGTCCTTCAACTCATGATGGATTTAAGGCTGAAAGTTTCAGTTTGGGTATTATTTTCAAGGCTTAAAGGAGCCGTCTCCTAGAATTTGCTTTGATTTCAGAACCTAATGTGTATTTACTGTTAAAAATATCTCTACAAAATAATTGTTTTTTATAACACCTGTTCTGCTAAATAAATTAGATCCATTTGGTAGAACAAGGCTGCACTCTTTCCACAGCTTATGTCGAGTTTAAGATTGTTTTCCCCTCTTCAGTGACTGTCACCATGGCTGCTAGCTCTAGATTGGATTCACAGATTGCACTGATGTAAGTTGGCAGATACTTTCCTCCTCTTGAAAGTTTAATCTTTAAATGCATGACAGTGCTGATGCAGCAGTTTCTTTTTGTTACTTTCAAATACTTTTCACTGTTGTCTAACTCAACACTATCTCATATCACATGATTATTTTATAGATAGATAGATAGATAGATAGATAGATAGATAGATAGATAGATAGATAGATAGATAGATAGATAGATAGATAGATAGATAGATAGGGTTACATGGGGATTTCAGCTGAAAACAAGTATAATGCATTTTTTGAATATTTTATTTATTTACTTTTATTTCTGAGCAAGTACTTCTTAAGATTTTAAAACCTAAGCTTTTCTTTATGTACAGCCATAATTACAATAATACATAGATATTTAACATTACTGTGGATACCACACAATCAGCTATGTAATTGCTCTTTGTTTGACTACCTTTACATTGTGAAGTGGAAGTGCTCTTGAGACAGTCAAGGGCATTTCCTAGAGTTCTTTAAGACACCGTAGGCCCTAGGGCGTTCCTTGAAACAACTCCCCATCAGAGGCAGGACATCTAAAAAAAGCGGGCTAGGTGACATCATGCTGTTCCTGTCTTTTCAATGCAAAGTGTCACACTTGCTAACTGTCGGGCAAACTGCAACTTTTTGACATGTATTCTTAAATAAATGTTTAAGAATCTAAAGGTAGAGCTGCAGTGGAAGGCTGAACATGCTTTTTATTATAAATTCTTACCTGTGATTATATGATTTTTTTTCTTATTTTTCTTTGCACTGATGAACTTTCTGTATCCCACATGACAGCAGAATCTTTTCATTGTAGCTATGTTAATTATTGTAAATGACAACAGCGTCTTTTTTAATAGGAAAAATAGATGTGTGTTGCATACAGGAAATAGAAAATGCAAATCTATAACTTTTAGTAATTTGTTCCTGTTGTTTGAATGAAAGCATCAAGCAATAAGGACATTTAATATAGTATTTAATAATACTTTAATAACACTTAATGCACGTTAAATGGTAAGTTCCACCATGTCTGAAGGTAACAACACTAACATAGTTTTTTATTTTTTTTAAATTTAATATACTGATAAGATCTACACAAGGAAGAACCAGTTGGTTAATGATCAACATAAAAAGACAGCAGTCCATACGTCCAGTACTCAACTGAGTCATACCTGATGTTGGTGATAGAGATTTGGATTTGACTCAACACCCCGATGGGGAAAAGAAGAGTTTGCCTCAAGGCAGTAGGGTATTCGGTAGATAAGCGTCCTCTATGTTGCTCACAGCTGAGTAAATGGGATGATCATAGCAAAGGATATTTAATACCAATAAGCTGTCTTTGCTTGAAGACAGATTGAAAAGGTGTTTTGAAGTGCCTGTAAAATGTAATGAATATGCAGAAACTGCTTCTCAAAAGTATAATTCAAACAAAACATTTTTTGTAAACAAAAACAGAGCAAACAAATGCTTCTCAGTACGCAGCACTTAGTCTAGCTGAGGAAAAGTTGGAATATAAGCACCAGTAACTGTATTGGGTCAGTCCAGTCAGATGCCAGTCAGTGAGATTACAAAACTTGTTCAAATACCGCCTGGTCAAAAGGATAAACTGAAATCAAACGAAACTGAATTGCGACCTCACTTTCCACCCTTTGTGTGTTTGTGCTGGCAGCAGAAAACAAGGACAACTGGCACAGTATTGACAATCATCAAACACAGATGTTCAAACCCATGCAAAGGTATTGCTGCTTATTTGGTTGAGATCCAATGTGCTGAATTAGATAAGGAACAAAAAAACATGGAAACAATGTTTACCAGTCATATGGTCAGAACAACAGAGTGGAGATTTCAGCACGCTTTCAAGGAGTTTTTGGTTTTTCACTTGAAAAGCAGCCCAATGTTGACGATGTATGGAAGTATAATTTGGAATCAGTTATTATGACATATAATGAAATATAAAATGAAATTTTGTTGGTAGTGGTGAAACTGAGCATTTACTTCACCCTTGATATGCATTATGGAACATAGAGGCAGCAGCAGTTTGAATTCCTTTGTTTAGGGAAAAGAGCATCTGCAGTGCTTCTCTGAGGTGGCACTTGTCATTGAAAGAGAAGAGAGAGATAACCAGCGGGCCTGCAGATAAGTGAATCTAAAGACCTCAATAAAGCTCAAGCCAGGAGTGGAGGGCGACACAGACAGGTATTAGTCCATCCATCATTTTCTTCACTTGATCAGAGTACAAAAATATAACACTCTCATCTAATCTGCCTAGCTCTCTATCTTTGTCGTTGGTGACTACAAATAGCCAACAGAGGCTAATCTCCAGATTATTGATGACTATAGGTTGTCAGTGATTTGGGTTTATAGCGAAGGTCTTACTCTCTCGTGTAAAAAGAGAAACCTTTTTTTTATTATTGCTATATTTTGTATTAAATATTACTTTATCACCTATTTATTTTACCTGTATTTTTAAGTCAATACTGCTTATTTGAGTTTCATTGCCAGATCTACTTACCGTAAGTTTTGCTTTCTTATTGAGTGTCATGCAGGGGTAGTGTAACTGAAGACTTCATAAACTGGGACCCCAGGGTTGCAAGCTGCTGGAGGGGTGCAAGGTGCCCAGCATCCATTAGTGGCCAATCCAATTAAAGTTCAAAAAGTGTTCAAAGGCTCTTACCTTAACAAGCTGGTTGATAAATAAGAGTTTCAACATGTAATGGAGTTGAAAGAATTTTTGGGTGCATTTAACAATGTTTAAATATATTTTACCTAGAATGAGTACTTACAGTCAATATGATTTTCAATCAATGTGGTTTCAGTCACACATTTGTGCAAACTAGTAAAATGTAGGACAAAACAAAACAAAACAAAACAAACAAACAAACAAACAAAAAGCATTTAGGCAAGAGATGAGCTACAAAAAAATACAGATTACTTCATAGTTGATAAATTGAAAAAAACAAACATAAAATAACAGCTAAACTCTTATAATGTGGCTAAAACCCATAACAAAATCATTCAAAGACAAAATTCCAGTGAATAAATTATTGTAAATTGATGGTGTTAAAACTAGAAACCAGCACGACTTATCTTTACATCATGTGAAAGCATAATGTCACTAATGAGTACCCAGCTTTTGTAAGTCAAAGTGTGGCTGAAAATATTGTAATTATAAATGGAGTGCAAATAAATTAGTGAAAATGTCTGGCAAACATTATTACGATGGTGTTTAATAGCAGGTGAGGCAGACTTTTTCTTTGATCAAAGTTGCAGGGATGAAGGATGTGACAGGCAGGGAGCGCAGATGCTGTGTCAATATTGAAAAGTAAATCTGATTTAGTATATTGTGTTATTCTGATAAAACCCTTTCAAAGTATACTGAAACATTTTGCCTTGAGTAGGATGTTGTAAATGACAACAAAAACCTTCAGATTTAAATCTCATAGCTACTGACATATTTTCTTTAACTCTTAGATAATAGATGGGGGCAGGTCTCATTAAAATTACACCCAAAGGAAATAAAGCAATTTCATGTTTTGTTTTGTTTTTATTGATAAAAACACAGATGTTTGATACACTGGAAATGGATTTACATAAAGCACTTTTCTAGTCTTACTGACCATTTATTGCTTTAGACTGCATGTCACATTTACCTAAGTCTTCATACAACACTTTGAGATTCTAAACAAGACCTCTATAGATGTGTTTGCAATACTTGATATGCATTTCTGTGTACTTTCCAGTATGTTTCTACATCATTTCTAAGAGTACAAAACAAACCCTCATTTGTATTTGGTCTCTTCATTTAACAACAATTATTTCAACATTTAAAACTGTGTATGAAATAGACTGTATAAACTGCTTAAATCCTCCAAATACTTTTCCATCCAAAGTGTGAACGTAAATGTTGATTTGCTGTAGACAGATCAATGGCAAGCTGACCTTTGTCATTTAGTGTCTTACTTTAAGGCAATTGCAAAAGATCCTGGTTGCTGCTGCCCTATTTGAT
>NW_005187432.1:3052722-3064640 GCF_000239375.1 Pundamilia nyererei | reverse complement strand
CTTGGGTAGATTTTTACTTCCAAAATTATATAAATAAATAAAAAAAATCACATTTTTGAAATTATTCAAATTCTTATTAAGAATATGCATCTTTATAAGAAATGAACTGGACTTTTAAAGCTTTATTGCCTAATTTTTATGAGCTTTTTTAGTAACATATAAAAGCTAGATAGGCAGGCGGTAGGAAAAAACTTTTGTCAGAATCAGAGTTAAGATTAAATGACTATAGCTACTTCTTGAAGGAAGTGCACACCAGAAATGCGAGAAAAGGTTTTGTCATTTACTTTACAGTATTCACAAAGTCACATACATATTTAAGAAATCCAATGAAAAGGATTTCAGCTTTACCCCTTTTGTAAAGCACAACTAAATATGCAATCAGAAACATATCCTGTTATCAAGAACATAGATGTCCTAACTACTGAGTCATTGTAGGTTATATGTTAGCTGATCGGAGCACTGAGATTAACAAAACATAAACACAACATTAAGCTACCCACTGCAGTATTAACTGTGTTAATGGTGAACAAAAAGAGAGGACAAATTCTACTGAAGAGAACAAAATAATTCAGGTAATCAAGATTTAGCGAATGGACCCTTCAGTCAACTCGATTTTCCTAAATGGGTCAGAGTCAAAAGTCTTCCAAAAAATGCACACTAACCACCCAGATCAGTGTGGCAGTACTTTGTCTACTAAGCCTTTGAGACGCATTTTTAGCTTTATAACTTTGAACTGTATCCAACTCAGAAATGTGCACAAATCGAGTGGAAATGGAAGCAAATTTGGAATAAATTGTAATGATCCCGTGTCAGTAGAAATATTGATAGGTATACCAAAATATTACTATTTATTTACTCAAATAAAACAATAATTTATTTAATTTGGCGGGACATAGCGGAAGTGCATTCTTCCTTTTTAATTAAAGTTCCAAAATTAAGTTGAATTTCAATGTCTAGAGTGACAGAAATCCATGCAGAATTGTAATTGCAGGATCTCTGTACTTTTATTTCTCTATCCTATCCCCCCCTCTCCTGTTTCATTATTCACTGTGCGTTCCAATGACTACACAATACAAACCGACCCGTCCCTCAACTAACATTATTGTCATGCAGCAGCTCCCAGTTCAGTCATATTCTCTCCTCACATCTCCAAACCAAAGCCCCCTCAAAAAGCCTTATAAAAATCTGTGCCCCAGGAGAGAGCAAACTGCAGAATACCAAAGTGTGCCAGGTGCAGCATTTAAAAAAGCGTCACTCTGCTTAAACAGAGATGCATTATTTAAAAGACAACTGAGAGGCATAAATAGAGTAGATGCATGACAAGGCCCTACAATCTGTAGCCCCTAATAGGCCCCCAGTGGTCTTGGTGTGGTCTTCTTGTGTGAGATGAGTTGACTCGGTCCCCCTCTGGCTCAGGATAACATGCTGTTTGTCTTAGTTTGACCTTGAGCAGCTGTTTCTCAGTCAAACCACGATAATTTAGCCCAGTTGGACTGCTATGTGAAATCACAGAGAGTTTTGAATGACAGTAAAAGCTACATCAGTTTTCTATTGTATTGTATTACTAAATGAGCTGAATGCCATGTTGCAGAGGAACTTTGTTCCTTTCCCTTCAAGACATCAAGGACAAGAAAACACACACACACACACCTATATATATATATATATATATATATAGCAGTGTGTGTGTCTCAGTCTGTCTGTTTTTGTTTGCACCAATTATATGAATTATTCTTTTTTTATCCAATAAACATTCCTTCATATATATATATATATATGTATAGCAGTGTGTGTGTCTCAGTCTGTCTGTTTTTGTTTGCACCAATTATATGAATTATTCTTTTTTTATCCAATAAACATTCCTTCATTAACATATGCAGAATCGTTTAAACCTCCATTTAAACTGTTCAGCATCTCTTGTACTGTACCTCCCAACAGTTCCTGGCTGCCATCTCTTTATCATGTGACACAGACAATCCAACAGCAGCTATGCCAAGCTGCAAACACATGGCACAAATGAATTGCTCAGATTCTGCCATGTGGTAGGCAAATGCCTAACTAGATGCAACAGAAAAGAAAGCATAGGCTGAGTTACAGACACTGTGCACTGTGAGTCACAATCCACTTTGAACCATATCGAGTTTGGACAGAAAACCAAAATGACCAACAAACACATGCTAATAAATTAGGGGTTATACCTGATTAACTTTTTTTTGTTGTCGTTGTTGTTTATTGTGCAAAAGGGAAAATCTGGAAGTGCTAATTTTCAGGAGTTATGCCTAAATCAATTAGGTTAGTGGATTTGCTATAGTTGATGAAGCCAGTGCTGCATTTTAAATGGTAAATGGTAAATGGACTAGTTCTTATATAGCGCTTTTAAGCACTGGAAGGCTTTTCTCTAACACTTAACTAAGGCCTTATACCTCTCTAGGCTCTAGTGAGCAATCTTCACAGATCGCTGGAGTGCAGGTGTGCCACAGAGACTCACATCTCATTAAAACGTGCATTACCCCCTTCCTGTCTTCTTTTCTCCAATCCTACCCAACCCTGCTGTAACCATATGGACCCCATACTGACTCTCATTATACGACATGAAGTGAATTCATTCCCAGGAAGACAAGGAAGGGGCAGAAGTGTTTGTGTGGTTAGGGTGCCATGTTTATAATCTGATCCACATCTGCGGATGGAAAGGCTGTTATGCTGGCTCATTAATTCACGTCTAAAAAGAGGATGGTATTTCTTATTATAGGGAGGTGGAATGTGTGGAGGCACAGATTACCTTACACTAGAGCCACACAAAGTAACCGTTATTAGGTTATTCTATTGCGTTACAATATTCTGCACTGGGAGTTGTTAATGGTGGAAATTTCAGTACCACTTTCACTGTTGCCATGAATATCATGACTGAAAAAACAACAATATTTTGCTTGTGGTCTCAATTTAAACAAAGGAGCTCTGAAAAAAAAACTAGACAAAAAAGGACAAAAAACAAGCAAACCCATCAAGCATAAATTGCCTTAAATAATTTGGGAATTCAATTTGATTTTTCCCAGGCAAAATCATGCAAGGGTTCAAACTAATATTATGGTCGGTCGGTCGGTCGGTCGGTCGGTCTGTCTATAATAGAATCAACAGAATAGGTCCTCATCTTTAACATTTGGTAAATGTCTGGAAACTGAGAAGACACGTTGCTGGACTTGCAAGAGAAATGTGGTGCTGAAAACAGGCCAAATGATTCTGAAGGTCACATCCATCCTACCTTTGTCAAGATCTTTGGACTTGATCCTTGCACACAGAGATTTCTTCAGATTCACTGAAGCCTTTGATTATGAGATATTTAAAGTCTTTGTATAGCTCCAGTCACTTTACCTTTTCTTGCCCAACTTCTTTGAGACCTCTCACTACTATCAAATTCAAAATGCCACTTTAAACATTTCATATGTTTACTATGTTCCATTGTTAATCAAATATGGGCTTTTGACAATTGCAAATCATTGCATTCTGTTTTACCCATATTTTATACAGCTTTCCAGCTTTTCTAGAACAGTGGTTGTAATCTAACAGTATATTTACATTTTTTACTTACATTCTTAAGTAAAACATATACTTGCAAGATGTGTGTAAACAAATTAAAGAAATTCACTCGTGGACATATAGCACTCAGTCCACCCTCCTTTTAATCCATTATACACACTCAGAAGGGGTATATCGAAGCACTCTCAACCACCGTCATTAACCCCCTTTCCATCCGCTGACATAACAAAGTGAACAACCCCATAATCAGATGACAAGTGATGGAAAGAAATTAAGCAGGAGGAACAGGGAGGGTGGTGGAGAAGATTTCCTAAGCTTTCCTTAAAAGACAGCATGCAGGAAATTGGGGTGTCAGCTAGCTGTCAGGGTGCATTGGCCTAACAGGCGATGGTGTGCCGGGCAGCTGTCGTTGACATGTCAATCTTTCTCTCAACCAATCAATCTTTGACAGAAAGCAGAATAGTGGGGTAAAGAAGAAACTGCCAAAGCAATCTGCCACTGATCCAATTATGCACGTTTAAAATACTGTCAATGTCTAAAATAAACTTTATTTACGTTTACTTTTAAAACACAAAGATAAGGCTTAGCTCTTGACACACAAGTGAAATAAAAAAGTTGATCCTTTTCCTTCTTTTTTGTCTCACCTACCAACCCCTGTTGTCATCCAAGGTCGAGCAAGTGTTTGGGAATGTCTGTGTTGGTGCATCAGAGGAGAACTGCTGCATGTGTTCAGTGCCAGCTCTGTCTGGGTGACCACCAAGCTGCCCATCTCCCCCTACTGCTTCTGCTTCCCTCTGCCTGGGCATGTCAACTTTCTGGGGCAGAGCAGCCTGGCTCCCCAGGGAGGGGAGACACAGCAGACCAAAGGGGGTGGGGAGGGTGGTGGGAGTTGGTTAGGGCATAAATAAAATAACACTTGTGTTTCACCTTGACGAGGCCAGTTGCCTGTTGTTGTTTTCCGCTATGCAGATTTAAGTCCAAAAAAATGAATATCCAGAGGAAATGTGACACCCTCCCTTGGGCTTACATGTCTTCAAACCATGTTTTGGTCAATGTTTAGAAGTTTTGCATTGTGACTGACAAGTTATTAACTTCTAATTGGTAACATTTTTCACAGTTCACATGGAAGCTTGCTAATTGAATTTTCATGGCAATCACAGGGGCATTCTTAGTGGAAGTGCCTGACTTTAATGTGCGTTTTCAAACTAATCGCCATGCAAATGTTAGCATAAACCTGATAGCATGTTCACCATCAATATGATAATTAGCACTAAACCGAAGTATCGCTGAGTCTAATAGAATGTTACTCTTTGCTGTTAAAGATAATTAAAGTTATTAGAATGAATTAAAATAGAGGCATTAATGTCAGTTCCACACCAATCTGCCAAAACATCTAAATAAAAATAAAAGTGTCAACCTCAGGTTTGTTCTCAATGCCAAAAACAGACTTTAAAGAATTATATATTTACACATAGGGGATCTGTGTGATATGTTGCAATTTGTACAGCAAGCTATAATAAAAAGTGTTATTTGCCTTATTTCCACTTTCAGTATTTGAAAAACACAGATGATTTGCATTCTCTAAATTATCAACATTCTTTGAGCTAGTTTTGACAGATGGCTCATGTTTTTTCAGATCATTAAACTTTTCTTTTTCAGTGAACATATGCGGTGGTGGTGCAGAAGCAGTTGTTGTAAGCTGATCGTTAAGCATGCCGAGTGTTAAATATTGATGTAGAAACTATAGAACTTGATAGAAACAGGTTAATCTTTTCCAAATTATTTTAACAGGAAACCACTTTAGTTTGTGGTTTTATGAATTAAACTGGTAGCACGGTGGCAGATCACTGGGCTGGCAGGGTCACATAACAGATTCTGGCAACTCCTGTCTAAACCAAATCATACAAGTTTAATGTTGTATGTTGCCAAGGGCTACCATGTATAATTAAGCTGTTTCTGTGTGTCCCCCACCCACTCCAAAAATATCCAGTACCTGGTAGACAGATTGGTATTTAGGATGATAGAGTGTTTTTCTGTAAAAGTGGAAATGTGTTCTGATAGGAGGCAAACAATAAAACAAACGTATTGGAATTTATGAAATAAACTAGTTTGTATGTGGTCAGATAACTGATTTTTAACATGTATATAGTGGTATTCAAAGCTTTAGGAATGTCTGCGCTCTTTAAGAAGTCATTGTCCCAGTATTACTCTGTGGTTAGTATGTCAGAGTAGCAGAGGCGACCTTGATGATTCTGCCACTCTGCAAAATCCAGTGATGATGGGGGCCATCCAGCACATCAATTATGTGAAGCATTTGTTGAGGTAATGTGCTGCACGCAAGGCAATGGGCGGGGGTGGACGAGACCTGCTGCACTATTCATGTCACCATCTGCTTCCTTTCACAAAGTCTTGCTCTACAGGTCTGTGGGCTCTAGAATCAGGCTTGGAGCCACTGCACAAACATGTGATTTAGACCAGCCAGTGCTGTTGCCCTCATTGTTTTGGTGTCAGCTATACTACTGCAATACAAACAGTCAGGAAGAACACCCGTGTGTGGGAATCTGCTGGAACAGGGAGAGAAAGGAGTTAACTTATGCAGCAGGAGACTTCCATAGAATTAACTATAAAGAAGGGCCAAAAGGGTCATAATGTAAGTTCCCAAAGCCAACACAAGAAATATTTATAGTACTGAAAAAGACCTGATTTCTTCTTGGAATTAATTGGCAATGACCAAATGTCTATTGTGTTAATTCAGTGTTAAACTTTAATATAAGTCATGTCTTATGGCAACATGACCAAATTTGTTGTGAAGATGATTAAGACCTGGCAATGGCTTAATTGAAAGCCTTAGTTTGCACTTCTCCGAGTATGTTTGTAAAGTAAATCCATGCTCTGATTAAACGTAATATCCACAATGAGTATCTATGAGCCAGAGCTATTTAATCTGATGGAGGCATCTTATCAGTATGCAAATTGAACAGCTCACTTTGCTCATTATATTAAATGAGCCATGACTGAATGAGTTTGTCTCAATTATTTCAAAGTTGTGCTGGGCGCCTGTTTCACGTAGTGGTATTTTAGCTTCATATTAGAGTTTCGGTCTAAAATTCAAGGCTAAATAGGGCTTGTCAGGCTCTACATTTGGGAAGCCTGGGGTACAGACCACACACACACATACACGCACCACACAGACTAAATATTGGCCACCCTGTGGGGTGTCAGCTATAAAAGATGACTTAGCTAGGCAATGATATCATTAAAGACTAAAGCAGAAAATGCATGAGGACACAAAAGGCCAACCTTCACATTGCTCTGTGTGCTGCTGCATAATCTGTTGGTGGGGGGTATGAATAAGCTCACTGCAAGGACGGCAGAGGTTTTGGAAAAGGGTAACTGTGACACACATCCATGTACTAATGGATATTATAGATTTAAAGCAATAACTGGCAAGTGTTTTTGATTTCTTTGCACACAGAAAAACATTTGATCGATGCGATTTTATATGGTTCAATTATTAATGTATATTTGATGTAAAAACAATATAATATGCATAAATGTATAAATAAAGACCTGTCATATACAAGTACTGCATAGATATATTTAAGCATACTTCTTAGAAATAAGCAAGTTTAACTTTTATTGTAATTGTATGCTGATTACAGTTTTTATCATATGTGAATTATGGGCTAGAACACCTATAAGTCAGCAGTAATGTGTCAGTAATGACAACATGAAGCATTACTAATGAATGTATGCTTATTCAATTCATTTACTTGTTTCTTGATTCAAATTTGCATTTTTTAAGATAAATGTGGTAGACAAAAATCATTTTTGCATTTATAAGATAATAAAACTGTCATATCATTAAAAGGTGGTTTAAAATATATCAACTCGTCTTTCCCAGGAGTAAGACTGATATAAAACATACCTGCTGCGATGTTGAATGAATACAAAAAGGCACACTTGTATATGATAAATGTCGTGGTTTTTACCTATATACTATTGTATTATCAAATAATATGGCAAATTTGAATGTACACATTACCATTGTATGCTGATACTACGCAGAAATATGGAATGTCAGATATTAGCTGACTATAATGATCCAGCAGTGATCAGAATATGGTTGCCGATGATAGAAGATTCAAGTGCTTGAGATCATTAGCTTTCTACAGCTCTTAAACAGAGCGATTAGTGGAAAACACTGGTATTAATGTCAGACCAATTCACATAATTGATCTCTTACATGAATTAATACTACAGAAGGAGTTATGCTGTTTTGTGTGTTTTAAGTTTGTATGAACAAATGAGCAATGCCATTATATACCACTCACTTATTTTACTTGGCCATTGACAGTGTATATAATTCATGTTCAATTTATATGATCCATCATGGATATTTTTTTCCATCTTGAATAATTCTGCACTGCATTTCATGAAATTATGAGATAAATCGCACAGAGAGCAAAATGTCTCCTAGACCTTTTCAATCTTGTTTTGGAAAACTTTGTCTCATAGTTTTTGCTTCAACACTGCCCCCAAGTGATAGGAGACAGAATAGTATTAGGTACCAAACTGCTCAGAGAAGCCTTTGTTTTATTTTCACAAGTGAAGAGTTTGCTATGGAAATAGAAAATTTCAACTGAGCACCTAAACCTAAGCAAAAGAGTAGAAACAGAGCATGCTATTCAAAATTCAAAATGTAGATTTTGCTTTTTCTGATTTTAAAATTTACATTGTTGAAAGTCTGTTTCATTTTCTTTATTAGAGTAAAAGATGGACATCAACTACACTGTATTTAATGTTCTCAGAGAGACCTGCACACTGTAGATCCAAAACTCAGCTGCTTCATCTTTAAGTTGATGACTGCCTTTCTCCTTGGGTGATGTGACAGGCAGGTCTGGTGCACCATATGAAATATAAAACAGGATGGGGACACCGTTGACAGCCATGTCACAAAGTATCAGTGAGGATGACAGCACCAAAGACCCTGGTCTACTATGCTGACAGCTCTGCAGCTAATCGGAAGGTACAGGTCCTCGCAGCTGCCGGACCAAAAGATGGAGAGTGGGTCAATAATTTAACAGGTGCAATATGTTGAGGCTAGTCTACTGCTAAGGTCGCCATATCCTTCTCCTGCACTCACTGTCTCACTGACATTTTGGCACATTTTGTGAACAAAGATTCATCACCTGCCATGTAGAGCTTTACATTAAACAGCATGTCACAGGTTTAGAACTCGATTCTCATCAAGCAATTCTAGTACCCAGGGTCGTACTCCTACCTTAGCCTGTGGTTATGTGGAAATTTTATACGTTATAAAAATATAATTATTTATAACTTTTCTTTAGTACAGTAACCAGAAAATCAATATCAGCATGATTTTACAGGTACATGACAACTATTTGTAAATGTCAGTAAATATTTGATTAAAACAGCCAAATTCAAGTAATGATATAGTTAGTGGTTGTTTGTAACAATAACCACTAGTTATTGGAGTTTAGAATCTGTTTATAAGAATATTTATTAAACATGTGGTGTTGCCACTGGAGGTGTACTCAAGATAATCTGATGCGGCTGTGGGGGTACATCAGTCAAAAGGGGATGGGAACTACTCCTTTGTTAGGCTGCAAACAATGTAACACTTTTAGATGTCAGGAAAATTAAGGTATGCAATATAATAATATATATATAATATTTAACATACAAAATTTAAAAGTGGTTTCACTGTCTATATATATTGTAAAGTCATCACTTACCGGCTCGTTTTATTTAAAATCTTCAAGAATTCTGCATTTTCTCTGCTCATGTGCTCTGTTGCCATAGCAACCAAGGTGAACCAAGTTTTCTGGCAGGTATCACTTTTGCTGGCATTAAAATGTCACTGGTTCATATCTTCTGACTGGAACAGTAACTCGACTGGGAAGATGGCAATGGGTTGAAAGTGAGGGGAACAAAAGAGGACATGAGATGGAGAAAATAAGAATGGTGGGCCAACTCACTGGCCCTCTAGGACCTGGAGCTGCCCTAATGAGAGATGCCACCAGTGTTCTGTATATACTTTCTGTCAGTGATTCCCGGAATACCGTTTACATGAGTTACAATCATAGCTGGCGTAAAAAGGATATTTGGGCCAGGATTTGGAAGTTGTTGGCCTTCTGATAGGAGAGCTTTTGAATGATCACCTAATGTGTCACAAAGGAATCTGCTGTGATGGTAATGATACTGCAGCAACTTATCAGAGATGTGCGAAGTGCTGAAAGAGGAATGTATTTTTACAAATTGTGTTATTAAAGTGTTTATTCATTGTAAGGATTCAGACTGTTCCTGCAGTTTCCCACAAATTTTGTTGGTTTATTCCCTACACTCAGGTTGAGGGGTCATATGATGATGATGAATTCAAAATTCAAATTCAAATTTTATTTGTCACGTACACAGTCATACACAGTACGATATGTAGTGAAATGCTTGGACAACTGCTCGTGACCTAAAGAAAACAAAAAAGGAAAAGACTACGAATAAGATAGGAAATAAATATGAAAAATTAAAAAGGGTAAAGGGTAAAGGGTAAATGATGATGAAGCTTTGATTGCACAATTCCAAGAGATGATGCATAAAATAGATATCAGCTGTTAATAATTTCCCGATTGCATAGCTGTTGTGAGGGCTGTACTCGTACTTGTGGGGACTGTGAGTGCTGTTTGTATAGTCGCTCATAAAGATCATGCTGAACAGTAATAACTGTTCTCTCCTACCTGTCAGCACATTGTGTTTTTCCACCTATAGCTAAATAAAAAAAATACTTCAGGTAGGACACCTATTATTAACAGCTGATATCTGTCCAGGTGGAGGCTAACCATTGGTGGAAGAGGGAATGAGGCCAGCTACAAATTGGGACCTGACTGGGCCGGCAGCCCCTCCTACTACTTGACAGAGCTGGGCTGCAGTAAAAACAGTTTAGAGAGTCGTATCTGGACATGGTAGCTGTAGGGGTGGGAAGCCTTTTCTTTTACAACCTTTTTCTCCTGTTTCGGGTAGGGAGACAGGTTAGAGGTTTGTATTTTCTTTTGGGGTTGATTCACTATAGGTAAGTTAGTTCTGATTCATTTCCAGTGTGTTTTGTTTGTTGTTATACTAAGATTTGTGGCAGACAAGTTGAGTAAGAAGCCATGTCATTAGTGCTGTGACTGTTAGTTTATTTGGAACGGCCAGAATTACTAACAGTTTTAAGCACAATGCCAGAGCTTTGTGGTTCACTTCTACAGGGGCATTTTACTGACCTTATTAATCATCTGAAATATAAAGAACAAAGCACCAAATATTTCTGGCAGAATGAATGAATGCACCTTCATTACTGTTATCTATAAGCCAGTTGTTGATCAGGATTCCATCATGGTCCTGTCAGGGATGAGGGGGCGGGAGGATGATGGACAGAACTAGCACACCTAAATGTATAGTGAGGGTGCACTGGGAACCTGTGGCAACTTCCACCTCTGCCAGAGCTTCAACTGCATTCCAAGGGAGGTCCGAGAAATTTAGTCCAAGTGGACCATGTTCTGCACCTCCATCGATGAGACTGTTGCAAGGAGCTGTGGCTGCAAGGTTGTTGTTGCCTGTTGTGGCCAAAAATACAGAACCAGTTGCTAAAGACCAGAGGGAGTTGTCAGGAATCTTATCAGGCTTGGTTAGCCTGTGGGACTCAAGAGGCAGCTGACAGGTAAAGGCAGGGCAAGCACAATGTTGCTCTGGCAGTGTGTGAAGCATAAACACAGGTGTGGGAAGAGACCATGGAACAGGAATTTTGGTCAGCCTGAAAGTGGTTCTACCGAACCGTCAGACAACTTATGAGGGGGAAGAAGTATTCCACACACACTGTCTACAGCTGCGGTGGACCGCTGCTGACCTTGACTGAGGATACAGTCCCATACTGAAACCTTCTATCATGGAAGCAAAGCAGAGCATGAGAAGGAAGGGGGATTACTCTCCCATCACTGGTTGCAAAGTCACTAATGTGGTTAAACAACTACACAGTGGCAGGGCCCCTAGGATGGATCAGATTTGCCTTGAGTTCCTGAAAGTTCTTAATGTTGTAGGGCTGTCCTGACTGACATGTCTCTGCAAAGTTGCATTGAGGTCTGGAGCACTGGCAGACTGGGGTGGTGGGGTGGTGGTGGTTTCCTTGTTTAAAAAGATTTAGGAGGAACAAAGCAGTTTTTAAGAGGAACAATGCAGTTTTTAAGAGGAGCAATGGAACACTGGACCAGCTCTTTATCCTCTCAAGGATATTCAAGGGTGCATGGGAGTTTGCCCAGCCAGTCTACATGTGTTTTGTGGACTTGGAGAAGGCATTCGACTGTGTCCCTCGGGGTGTCCTGTGGGAGGTG
>NW_005187432.1:3040020-3045836 GCF_000239375.1 Pundamilia nyererei | reverse complement strand
GTACTTCAGAAAGAAAAAGACATGGGGAAAAGTAATCAAGGTAAAGCAAAAAATAAAATAAAAGTGGTGTTGGGGTGAGTGCCAATGATTAATATAACAAGTATTTATTGATATTTATGGCCATGATTCACTACATGACTTCACTGGGTTCATCGGCAAGCCAGCCAGCTGATGGGTTATGGTCTGACATTAACTGAGAGTCCATTAATACTTGAAATGGATGTATCCTGCACATGGTAAAGCAAAATTTCCCTCCTGTAAAATTCTGCTCTTCAAAAAGTCAACATATGATGGATGTGCATTTGACTTTAACTTAACTTAAAATGCAACCAAATTGGCTGGCCCCTGCACATTTATAGTAGTTTCTATGATTTTGTTTTTCCTTTACAAAGAGCATTGTTAAGAATGACATATCTCTGTTATATCTAAAAAAAACAAAAAAGAGAAAAAAAAACTTTTTTATTAAATTGTGTAATATTTTCCTTAGCTATACCAGTAGAAGCAACACATACTTAGTGTAGGAAAGCTTCTGGTTGTTCCACTTTCTGAAGACCTCTCCCAGTTTTGCACCATATTTAAACTCAGTCACTCTTCCAAGGCTGACATATTCATTGGATGAAATAGCCTCACCTCCCAGATCAATAACCTAGAGCGAAAAGAAAAAACTGATACTATAGTCTGAAAAGTGAGAAGGGTTTAATAAGTAGTACTAAATTATCTAATGATGTTATTGCATGAACTGTATATGTTTCAAACCGTCACATATTTTAGTAAAGAAAAAAGAAAGAAAGAACAATGCCAGATGATGGCATCTATTTGTACAGATTCTTATTTTGTGCAGTGCTGCTGCAGTTTAGGCAGACTCACCTGAGTGGGATCCCCAATTACCCCTCACCGGTTTAAAGTGTGGGCTAACTCCTGCATTATTGTTGTAGTTGGTATGTGTTCAGCTGGCAACTGGAAAGCTGCAGCTGTGTGTGTTTGCAACAGCCAGCAGCAACTTGAGTGTTAATATCGAGATGCTGAAAAGCATGTGAACATCATCGGGTCTGCATTGGTTATGTTACAGTGGTGCCAAAACCCAGGACTGGGCCAGCAAGGGAAGAAGCTGATCCAAATGGCAGCCGAGCTGGTGGCCACGCAATGGGGGCAGACGGCGGTGGGAAGAACTGCAGGACCAGGTGTTGGTCCCTGGTCAACACCGCCGCCAGCCCTATCCACGACCCGTGACGGCATGGGAACGGAGGTCCGGACTGTTCCAGCGCCCGTTCAGGCCCCCAGGGTGAGGCCAGCCAGGACACAGCCTGCCTCCGCACACGTCACCATTCCTTGGGAGAGAGCGGCAGGTGCCTTGCTGTGGCCTGCACCTGTTCCTGCTCCCCGGAAGAGAGCCACCGAGCAACCACCGGCTCACGCACCTGGAGGTGCGCGAGGGTCCTGCTATGCCTGTGATCACCTGTGCTGGCTGGTCCACACCAGAGGCCAGCACACTGGCTGGACCTGTCCTATCTCCACTAGAGACAAGCGCGTGGTTAGGTCCCGCGTGTATTCCGCCTGTCGAGCTGCCAGTGAGCCTTGGCTCGTAGCTGCCGCCATTTGCCATATGGGTGGTCCCCAGACCATCTCCAGGGCCATCGCTGGACATACGAGCGCAGCCCTCAGACCCACCTTGTCACCTCTCCCACTGAATACGCGGGCGGCCAATTGAATGGACACCTCCCTGTCGCTGGGGCAGGGGCAGCGGTCCAGGCTGATTCCCCCTCCCACTCACAGGGGTCTGCGGTGCCACTGCAGGGGAGGTGGATGCACCTGATCATGCCTTGCTGGCTTAAAGTGTGGGCTAACTCCTGCGTTATTGTTGTTGTTGGTATGTGTTTGGCTGGCAACT
Organism: Pundamilia nyererei; assembly: GCF_000239375.1. Classification (NCBI taxonomy): domain Eukaryota; kingdom Metazoa; phylum Chordata; class Actinopteri; order Cichliformes; family Cichlidae; genus Pundamilia; species Pundamilia nyererei. The sequence continues at coordinate 3,043,948 of NW_005187432.1, read as the reverse complement.
GGAAAGCTGCCATCACCAGTGTGAATGGGTGGACGACTGAATGCAGTGTAAAGCGCTTTGGGGTCCATAAGGACTAAGTAAAGCGCTATACAAATACAGGCCATTTACCATGTTACAGTGCTATTCTGGTCTCTGCAAAACAATAATTACATTAATGTTTCCTGTCCTGCAAGATAAAATATGAACCAAGATCTGTTCTACATTTCAGTCACATATAAAGGACATGTAAACTCTAAGACTTATCAAATCCTACGATTTCATGAAAACTGAAAAACATGCTAAAGTATTTATTTATTTCACCAAAATGTTTTTTTTAAAAACTTACCTCCTGATAGATGAAAGGTCTGGAGCCACTGGGGAACCACTGGGTGTTAAGGCTTTTCAGACGACCATAGACAACGCTCAGATCACCAGGCCACATGTGTTTGCAGGCATCCATTCTGAATCCAGCCACGCCTATGTCAATAAGCTTGTTCATGTACTCGGCCACTTTACCCCTAACGTATTCTTTCTCCAGGGCAAGATCCAGCAAATTATCCAGACGGCAGTCACGTACCTGTAACAGTTAATATTTTATTCAGCATTTGGACCCAAGAAGAAATTTTACCAGTGGAACTTGGTGCACTGGTGGCATCCAATCTTGGTACCATGCTGGATTCACTGAGCTCCAGAATGCAACCATTCTGCATGACTGTGTGCCTGATTTTAAATACCTGTGGCCACGGAAGTGATAGGAACATCTGAATTTAATGATTTGGATCCGTGAGTAAATTAAGTAAGAGTTACTTTTGGCAGTATAGTGCATATCATATGTGATGGATGACAAGGAATAAAAGGTGTTTTGTAAAAAAAACAAAAAACAAAACAAAACCTATAGATCTCAGATCACCAGTGTAATCTGTAAAAGAAATAAATGATCTTTTAATAGAAAGAATGACTGGAAATACATTTTGTCACAACAACTGATCTCAAATTATCCAGAAAAAATTATATCACCAAAAATAATTATATTGTTTGTTGCCAAATAGCTCCTCATATCACTCACCTTGTGGGGTTTTTGAAGAATAAAAATAAAAATAAAAATAAAAACAAACAGCAACAAAAGTAGTAAACCATTTTAATATTTATTAAACTACTCACCTAAAAATGTTCCAGTTGTATCGATCTTCACACTACACTTATCATGTACAAAACAAGTAATAATCTAATTCAAAACTGTATTCAGAGGTTGTTTGGAAATAGAAAGAAACGTTTCTTCGCTTAGTGAAATGTCGTTTTAAAAGCAATGTGTTGAACTCTACACCCTTTCTGTACATTACCACCCCCCACTACCATACCACCGAAAAAATAACAGAAAGAAGTAATGATTAACTCAGACAGTTGGTAAAAGATTAAACTTTTGGATAAGTATTGATGGATATCCTCTACTAAAAAAAATGTCTCACATTGTTTTTTGATAACATTTCTTACCTGATATTTGTCACCATAGTTCTCAATATTGCCACTCGAAGTCTTGCATTTTTGGTCATTGAAGTCCAAGGAGGAATAAGGAACACTGGGGAAGTCTCTTTTCCCAGCATCAAACCAGCTTCCACATGAAGAGTGGGTTCCCGTTCCACTGAAGGTTTTACACATGTGGTTGATAAGGGTGTCTACGTAGATGTTAACCTGTTGGGATTTAATAATTGGTGAGGATGCAGTTCACCACATCAAAATTTGTGTCCAATAACTTAGCAGTTTCCTTGACTTTTCTTGCATAATACGTTCAAATACAGTCAGTCTTGTAAATTGTCAATCTTTATTATTTTGTTATTAATTGCCAGTCAGTGTTTTTACAATATTCATTTTCCAACTTGTTGTTTTATATAATCATACACATTTACAATGTGCAATCAAATGCAGATAGGTCTTTCATGCTTATGACTCGGTCACAACTGTAATTTAGTTTACCCCAACTTTGTTGCATCTGGTGATCATGTCTCTCAGTTCTGCCTCACTGCCAGACCTTGAGCACAGCTTGTAGCTAACTGGCTGGTATCGCTGCCACCAGGGCCTCCATGGATCGCTCACTAGAACGTGCTCATGTGGAGGAGAGATCTGAGCAATAGATCAGCACAAACATAATACAGTCTGAATGATAATTCTATTAATTAATTATGGTGATAGAAGATTGTTACTAAAATTGTCACTAAAGACGTTATACTGATACTAGTATAAGTGGAAAAATCCGTTGATATAACATAAACTGTTACACAACAGAAAAATACATTTGACTTGCCATGTTCAAACAGATTTGATTTTAAGGAACTTAGTAAGTTTGAAATCTTAACTCCTGTGGTCAAATCTCACCAAACCTGCCTCTTTAAAAAACAAAAAAAACAAACACTTCCAATCAGAATATGCAAAGTAGTCCATGTGACAATCAAACAGGGTAAATTCAACTGGTTGGATAATTCTAGTATGTGGTAGTTATCACTTTGTTCACTGTTTCATTTTCAATTCTTTCATCTTTCGTAATCTTTATAGTTGCATCTGTAGTAATTTTGCAACCATTTCCTGCATCTTGTCCAAAGGGGTGGACTCTTTTGAAAATAAGTTTAAAAATAATAATAATATACATTTTTGAAAATAAAACACCTTTCATTTAGTTATATATCAGCTATACATACCTGAACTCCACCAAAACCTTTGGGACCCAAGAAGCGTTCACACTCTTGAGCAATGTCAGCCCAACGCCACTCAAACAGGTGGACAATGGAAGTCCTTCCATGCTTAAAGTTTGGGTTGTGCTGGGCAAGGCTGAGCCCAAAGAGAGCTACCAGGATGAACAACTTCATGCTTTCAGTGGACAAAAAAAACAAAACACAGTCACACTGTGTCACAGTGTATTAACTGTATTTATACCCGCCCAGGCCAATGAGAGACTGGTAAATCAACATGGAAACGAAACAGGTGCATTTCTATCACAATTCCCTGGTTCCATTTTAATCAGCTGAATGGAAGAAGATGTGACACAATTCTGTGACTGGAACCACAAAAATATAAGGGGCACATAGTACCCAAAAGGTTATTCAAACAAGGGCCATGAAGATACCTTGATATTCTCACACTGCTTTTGTGTAGCTTGTTTTTGTTTGGTTTTTCTTTAATTGTGTGTTTTTAGTGTGTGACGATGGGAGTTATTTGTTAACTCCCAAGTAAACACACTGAACACCACTTATTTTATTTGAAAATCTAAAATATGGAAACGTAAACATGTAGGTAATTACATAATGGTATGACCGTCCTTGACAGGTGGATAGAGCAGTGTTTCCCAACCTTCCCAGCCATGGCACATATTTCCAATTTGGAGAAATCACCCACAAAATTTCCACACCACAAAAAAAAAAAAAAAGTCACGAAAAGCATATTGATAATTTTTTCCTGTGCTCTAGGTATAGCAGAAATAGTTCAGTTTGTCCCCAGTATACGTTTTGTGCTTTCTTCTGACCACTACTCATGCTCGGGCCCTCATCTGGGTCGGAATTTTCTCCAGGACCCAGGTCAGACTATTTCATTTCAAATATTTGTCTATTGCAAATAATCTTTGTCGGCACAGCTGATCATTTCTCATGGCACACCTATGTGCCGCGGCACAGTGGTTGGGAAACACCGGGCCAGAGAGATATTACAGTAGCTGTACAGCTACTGCAGTGCACTCAAATAACCTAACACATTAATTAGCTACAAAACCTATTAACATAACAGGGTATGCAGCTGTGTCCAAAAGAAAAATAATAGAGACACTCCATTTCCTATGAATTGATTTTGTATGCATTTTTTCAGACTGGAACCACAGAAATATAATGTGCACACAGTATTCCAAAGACTACTCCAAAGAACTTGGGAGTCTCAGACTGCTTATGTGTATCTTGATTTTCTTTTGTTT
>NW_005187432.1:3030614-3032100 GCF_000239375.1 Pundamilia nyererei | reverse complement strand
GTTTTTCCAGTATTTGATAATGTATTCAAACTGTTGTGTGTGCTTATTTCATTTAAATAAATATGTTAAAAATGACAAAAAAACCTCTTCTCTTTCAACAGTATGCTTTATTTGAATTTGAAATATTTATTTGAAAGATGCATTTATTTTATTATGGATTTAAAGTTTAGAATCAGCATGTATAGCAATGAAGGGGTTCTCATCTTTGTTACTGATTGAAAAGTGGGCACGGCCATCACTACCAACAGTAACCTGCTTCCCAGTACATTTGCTTCCTTCCTTTTGACCAGAAATTACATCACAGTAGGTGCCACCAGACATGCCTGTGTTCAGGGTGACATTCAGGTCCCTGAAATGGAAAATTTTAATTTTAAAGCCACAACAGTGCCACAATTAAACTGTAATGCTTGGTTGGGAGTAACACCAAAAATTAAATTTAGTGTAATTTTCTGTATTAATAGTGTAATTTCCTGTACACAACTGATACTGCTCTTTCCAGAACTACAAAAAAAAGAAGCTTTTTTGTAGTTCTGGAATACATTTAATGTCAAAATTGTAAATGTTATTGGTGAATGATGTTCATATTAGCTATATTTTGATGTGCTCTCAAATAGTCTGCTTTTTTGTGAAACTGTACAGTTTTAGGAAACAGTCACACACAAAGTCTTTGGAGAAAAACATCCTTACCAGTCCTCATTGTTAAAAACGATGAAACCACGATTACCACGCCCAAAGGCAACCTGGTTGCCCTGGTTGTCCCACCAGTTTGAGTGAGGCTGTCCATTGACCACATTACGGAAAATGACCATGTTACTAGAAAGAAGACAGGACAAAATGTTATCATGTGATGCCTATAGATTGTTATAGTCCAGATGACAAAGAAGAACTGGATTTTGTTTTGCATGATGTCAGATGCTTGCTTTCTCTTAATTTCTGAGTGACTTACGTGATCTGACGCCATCTATGCTCACAAACCCATCCATTCCCACAGGTCTGATCAGGATTGATAAGAACAGGCTTGGTTGATCCATCACCATTGCTGGGGGGTCCAATCCAGTAATTCTGATCCTGTGCCACATGGATGGATATATTCAACAAAAAACTGTCTGATACATACTAAGCATTGCATTTTTTTCCATTAAGAGTGAACATACTTTTCCATTTACAAAGTTGCGGTCCCACCGATAGCTAGACATTGACCCTAGTTACACCGTAAGGGTGGGCAAGCATGAAACCAACAGCCATCTTGTAGAGCCTGGGGTCCCAGAAGGTAAGGATGGATGCACTGCCAGCACCACTCCCTCTCTGATTATCATGATTGTCAGTGAAAACGACAGCATTACCGTTAGCCATGAAACCCCATCCTTCTCCCCAGTTCCTAAATATATCAAAACAAATTAGAAATTGATTTTATCATTACAGCAAATTTACAGCAAAATAAATGTAAAAAATGAAACACACATACACACACACACACACACACACA
>NW_005187432.1:3027486-3028566 GCF_000239375.1 Pundamilia nyererei | reverse complement strand
ACACACATATACATACACACATGTGTAATACTTCATTTAGTGTCATGAGGGGAAAACGACACATACTTGGTATAACAAAGCTTCTCATTGTTCCACTTTCTAAATATGTTTCCCAGTTTGGCACCATATTTAAACTCAGTCACTCTTCCAAGGCGGACATACTCATTAGCTGTTATAGGCTCACCGCCCTGATCAATAACCTAGAGGGAAAAGAGGAAAATGTATACCATAGAAAGCTGATTCAGTTCAAAATTCATATCATTTAAAGTTTTTAACTAGCAATGGTGTAAATAAATGAAATCTCTACACTATTTGTAGCATGAAGTAACATGCATATGCTGTTCAGCTTTTAGTAGGAAAGAAAGACATGATATTTATAGTGTGCATCTGTAACTGCAGCTTACTTTTCAGTTCATCTCAGTTCAATTGAATTATATTTATACAGCACCAAATCGAAACAACAGTTACCTCAAGACATTTTATATTGTTAGGTAACGACCCTACAATAATACAAAGAAAACAAGCTTGAACATTTTATACTATTAACTATTTTTCTTTTTCTTGCTAAATAGTAATGTTCATGTATTTTGCAAGAATGTTTGCCATCCTGTCTGATGGCTGCCCTAGATACAGTTTGTCCAGAAAAACTCACCTCCTGATAGATGAAAGGTCTGGGGCCACCGGGGAACCACTGGGTGTTAAGGTTGTTCAGACGACCATAGACAACGCTCAGATCACCAGGCCACATGTGTTTGCAGCCATCCACTCTGAATCCAGCCACACCCATGTTAATCAGCTTGTTCGTGTACTTGGCCACTTTGCCCCTAACATAGTCTTTCTCCAGGGCAAGATCCAGCATACCCACCAGACGGCAGTCACGTACCTAGAACAGTCAATATTTATTCAGATTGTGGAGCTAAGAAGCAACTATAGTATGCATGGAGATATTATCCACACAAATTTGCACTGCTTTCTATTTCAAGGTGCTAATGAAAATGAAATACTGTTGAAAAGCTGAAGAATAAAATTGTTAACACTGGACTGCATGGAATCTATGTATAATTAGGTTGATAATTTGAT
>NW_005187432.1:3020843-3025379 GCF_000239375.1 Pundamilia nyererei | reverse complement strand
CTTTGCTTCCCTCAGGCAGCGTTTCACCTCCCGCTGTGCTGCTTTCATCTCCTCCTTCACTTTGCTCCTGAAAGCCTTCTTCTTCATGTTGAGGACAGCTTTGACTTCCTGTGTTACCCACGGTTTGTTATTAGGATAACACCGTACCGTCTTAGCAGGGGCGACTGTGTCCACACAAAAGTGTGTCGCCCCCTCTATGTCCTCACCATGTGAGCTCAGGAGCACATCCCAGTCTGTGGTGTCATAGCAGTCTCTGAGAGCATCCTCCTTTTCTGGGGTCCATCTCCGTATTAGGGGGATAAAAATATTTACATTAATGATAAGTACCTACAAAGAAATAAGGAGATCTCTGATTTATGAAAGGTTTCTTATATGGTAGTACAGGATTCAGTGATAGGACCTAAACTGTTAGTATTATTTGTTTTGTTTTTGATTAAATGAATTTATATTTGGGAAAAGAGGTGGTTTCTGAATAGAAGCAAAATGTTAGATTAAAAGAAATTGGTGATATATTTTGGGAAAGTTATAGCCAAACAAAAATTTGAATATTTGGTAACAGACAAATAAAAGATGAAGTCAAAATTGATGAATGATGCTGTAATAGAACGAGAATATAGACATACATGGGCATGATAAGTGACCACAAAATATACACTGTGGATGTCATATCTTAACAACATAAGAAAAAAATATTTAAAGCTATTGCAATATGGTATAAAACCAGTGATAGACAAGAGAAAGGCAGAGATTTTATGTATTATAATAAGATAGTAAGTAAGCTCTTGCCAGTGCTGCCAGAAGCAAAAACATTTTGTTTTGTTGAGTGACATTTCTTACCTGATATATATCACCATAGTTCTCAATTTCACCACTCCCAGTCTTGCATTTATAGTCATTGAAGTCCAAGTAGGAATACGGGACACTGGGGAAGTCTTCATTGCTAGCGTCAAACCAGCTTCCACATGAAGAATGGGTCCCTGTTCCACCACCAGATCCACACATGTGGTTGATGACAGCATCCACATAGATGTTAACCTTTTGGGATATATATATTGTTGAGGGTGCAGTGCACAAAATCAAATTCTGTTTCTAAACCTCATCATTTTCAGTGATTTTTTTTTACATGTTAGGTTCAAATAAAATACATTTGTTAAATTGTTGATATTTATTGTATCACCTAAACTGCCAGGTACTGTTTCTATAATGTTCCAAAAAGTGTCATAACAAAAACTGGTAATAACTTTTTGTTATGCAAGTGGTTGCAGATGACCACAATTCTGTAAAATTAAGAAACCTGAAGTCTGCAATGCTTATCATCAAATGACAGCTGTAATTTAGTTTACCCCAACTTTGTTGCATCGGGTGATCATGTCTTTTAGTTCTGCCTCACTGCCAGATCTTGAGCAGAGGTTGTAGCTGACTGGCTGATATCTTTGATACCAGGGCCTCCAGGGAATGCCCAACACAATGTGTTCATTTGGAGGAGAGATCTGTGGAGCATAGAAAAAACAAACAAACAAACAAACAAACCCCACAAGAAACAAAAACCATGTTATAATTGTATTAAATAGAATTATGTAGGTGGAGGCTTGTGTTAAATAGGTTAATCTGATTCTACTGTTGATGGTCAGCACAAAGTTTATCACAAAAATTGGTTTTGATTTTTCTTGTGGCAAAATCATGACCTGGAAAAGCTTTCTAAAGTTTAAAATTATAAACCTGGCCATGCTATTGAAACTGGTGTGGAAGCACCAAATCTGTGTCTAATGATACAAATTTATTTTTTTTTGTCAATCAATACTTTTCTAAAGACATAATGTGTCAATAGTTGTGAGGAAAAACTGAATTGAGTAAAGTGTGTGAAAATAGAATTTTAGATATAATACTAATGAGAACGGAAAATACAAGTTCCGTGAAGTGTTCGCGCTGAACTTCCAACACCTCAAAAGGTAGGCTGTATTGTGTAATCAGTGTGATAATGCATTAATGCATTCATTGTTTCATTCATTCATTCACATTGTTTTCAAGTAGTAAAAGAATGCAGGAAGACAGAAAGGATTGTCCTACCTATCTAGAAGCTACATGTGATATATAGCTATATATACCTGAACTCCGCCAAAGCCTTTGGGACCCAAGAAGCGTTCACACTCTCGAGCAATGTCAGCCCAACGCCATTCAAACAGGTGGACGATGGCAGTCCTTCCATTCTTAAATTGGGGGTTGTGCTGGGCAAGGCCACACTGGACAGGTCACTAGTTTGTCTTTGGGCTGACTAATACAGACAGACAACCATTCATGCCCACATTCAGGTCCAGGTCAGTACCAACTAACATAACCCTATACATGTCTTTGAGTTATGGGAGGATCCTGGAGGCCCAATACTGGATTTTACTTTTCTTGCTATCAGATTACAGTGCTCCCACACCACCATGGCCCCTACATAATAGGACACTAAGACGCAATGTCAAGTGATTTTTGTAAATGTATGTTACTTTCTAATATTTTCTTTATTCATTTATATTTTTTTATTCTTCTTATTGAAATATAGTGACTCAAAATGTGCTTGACCATTTGGCTGAACAGGCTCTTATAAGGTTAAAACTTTGTGTTGAGTATATTGTCAGTATATTGTCAACCACAAAATACTCAATGCTACTTCTTTTTACTATCATACAATTTATTAGTTAGACATTCTTTCAGACTAGTAGCTCCTCAGTGATGCTCACTCCCTCCCATGTTCCACACACACACACACACACACACACACACACACACACACCAAGGTCAAACTCTCAGTGTGAGGCCTGTCTTCAGAATCATTGCATAGATATTTTCTTATTTATTATACTGGTTAAACGTACACATACTTTTTTTTATATACCTGATTCTATTCATATCAGTGTTATGGTTCCTTGTTCAACCTTTATGATATCCAAAATCATGGAATTTGCATACGTTGCTTATCTTTCCACATTCGTATAGGGACACGCTAACCTGCCAAGTTCAAAGCAGGATTAAGTACACAGACAAAATTCAGACATTAGAACAGTCCTTTTTAATATTCAAACTACATTTCTCATTTAACATACTGATCAGAACTATCGATTACGTGTTTAATTGATAAAAATTATCTACTATTAGCAAATAAAGGAAAGCTCTGTTTGTTCACTCTGATCATTTTTAACACATAACGCTGGATGTTAAGACTTTTTATGCCATCTCAGAATGATGACAGGGGAAGCTGGGTTGACTTCAATCGCTCTCTGTCCCACCTCTGTCGACACAATACATACAAGGTCCTGAATAATCAGGCCCAACTAAACATTGGACGTTGAATAGACATGCGGATCTTGTCCAATTCTGGTCCAATTTACATGATTAATAAATATAATTTTGGCAGGGCTGTGGTCTATGCCTCTGCTGCAGCAGGCTCAAGGGGCAGTGCCAACGAGGATGATGAGGCAGCTGTAGCTCATCTGTGACACCAGGATCTGGAGAGGTGTGGAGTCAGTGCAAGAGCTGTGTAGACTGGGCCATCGGAGGGAGAAGCGCAGATAATGGCACTGGTGGCACTAGAGCAGTTTAGAGCGACGGGTCCGCTGCCATCAGGAAACCTGAAGGCAGCCGTCACCCTCACAGAGGACCACATGGCTGCGCAGACTGAGGGTGTGGAGAGCCACAGCCAGCCGCTCAGCAAACTGCAGCCAGTAAACTGCAGCTAATGCCAGCACTGAGGAAGCGGGTCCCCAACAGAGCGGTCACCACAGCCACGGCCCACAAACCCCTTTTTTGGCCAATCTGCTTTCCTGTGGCCTGGACAGGGTAGGCACAGTACTTGAACCATGGAGGCCGGCACAAACGCCAGGGCAGGAGTGCTGGACTGGGACACCTGAGATGGGAGTGTCCATTGATGAAGGTGGGGCAGGTGTTCCACATCACCGGGTCTCTGGGACCGTCCCCTGATCCAGGATGGACGTACAGCATTCCAGTAAGGTGTCATTGGGGTATACACTAGGCTGTGGTGGACACAGGCTACACACAGACTCTGGTCCACCAAAGCCTGGTTCAACCCAGAGCATTGATGGAGGTTTTAGTAGGTGGAGGTCATATGTGTTCATGGGGATGTTCTCAAGTATCCCATTATGCCACTGTATATTAAATTTAAGGTTAAATGTATAGAGTAAAGGCTGCAGTTAGGTCCCACCTGTTGCATCCCCTAATTCTAGGAACAAATTGGCTGGGGTTTTATAACCTTTTGGGGCGGTATGTTGGGATGTGATCATGACCTTTAATAGCAGGTCATGATCACATAGGGAGGAGGAGATGACCCCGCCAGCTCCAGTGATTCACTCTGTTAGGGAAAATATTCTAAAACACTTCTTCAGTAAAGACTCAGAGAAGAGAAACACACAGAGTTCTTGCTAGCAAGGGCAGCTCCCTACTGAGAGACTCGCACTAAGAAACTGCCCCGGTCTTTATTTATACTTCAGTGTGTGTGTGTGTGTGTGTGTGTGTGTGTGTGTGTGTGTGTGTGTG
>NW_005187432.1:3005245-3020712 GCF_000239375.1 Pundamilia nyererei | reverse complement strand
CACTTAGACTAAAACAGACATAGCTATGTTAAAACAATAAAACAAGGTGCAACCTCTCATGCTCCCAGGACGTGGGGGTGCATTCCTGGAGTGCACACCAAGCCTGCAGCCTGTTGTCACTACACAATTAATTATATGCCTCTAAGCATACATGGTTAAATATTTCCTAATACAAATAACTACATGCAGTATTTTATCATATGCAAACTTATATCACTAAAAGATTATACTGACTACTAAATACAATTTTCCATTGACACACTCCATGGAGGATTTACCACTAAAATAATGGTCACTTGATGTGCCCTTTACTGGTAATGGAGGTCCCATTTGAACACACTGGCAATGGCTTGTCGGTCATTTCAACAGAGTACGATATTATTTTGTATTAGTTCTGGTGGATTATACAACGCAATTTCCCGAAGAAGTGCTGCTGTGCACAATTTCTGCCAAGAGTGTGGTGCAGGCATTGTTTCAGGTCATCTCCAGAGTCGGCATCCCAAAAGCGATACTGACTGACTAGGGCACATTGTTCATGTCTTGCACACTTTAGACCTCATTAGACCTAATTGAGGAAAACTGGGTGGAAGATCTAAACCCAGCTAAAAGTTAGATTCAGCACGTCCTGGACCTAAGAGCAAAGCTGCACAGGGGAGTTGTCACAGGAAAATTTGCTTTAGGCCCAGGGACGTCAACAACGCCTGTACAACAGAGGGGATAGACAGGAAATTTTCAACGGGAGACAAGGTATTGTATTGCTTCCTTCCTTAAGCTTAAAGTTACTTGCCAAGTGGCAAGGAGACATGGCGAGTGGGCTGACTATGGTGGTACAGTGTGTGAATGTGTGCGTGAATGGGTGGATGACTGGATATGTAAAGCGCTTTGGGGTCCTTAGGGACTAGTAAAGCGCTATATAAATACAGGCCATTTACCATTTTTTATTTTACAGTTGGACATGGGAGGAGCCAAACAAGTATAACACCTCAATCTCCTCAATGGCTGAAAACGCTTCTCTGTTGAGTCTGGTTAAGGGAAGAGATGAGTTGGGGCTGGAAGTCCCAAATTCCATTCCCATTCCTGCCTCTCTCCATTGGGATAACCATCTGAGACAGGCCCAGAGAGCAGATGTTGCTGCATTGCAACAGTGATTTGTAGATGTGTTCTCCCCCCTGCCTACTCTCATAGAGTACCATTTTGAAACACAGTATGCATGATGGTGCATTGACAGCCATACGGGTTACCTGAACATAAGAGACAAATTGTTCAGAGAGAATTGTTTGAAAATTGTCTGAAAATAGAGGTAATACAAGGGTCGTACAGCTTGTGGTATAGCCCCATAGTTCTTGTAGTGAAGAGAGATGGGTCTATATGGGTCTGTGTCGATGACCACAAGGTGATTGAGATGCCTACCCCATTCCCCAGGTTGATGAGCTCCTGGACTGGTTTGGCATGGCTCAATTTTTCACAACACCAATTTTAACCAAGAGCTACTGGTTGATTCTCTTGTCTGCAGAGTTCAAGGACAAAATGGCCTTCTTCACTCCGTATGGGATATACCTATTTGTCACATTTTTGTTCTGCTTGTTCAGAACCCCAGGCATTTTCCAGCACCTCCTCGACCTGGTGCTGCATCTACATGCTGCATATACTGCCATCTACCGTGGTTCTTGAGTCCCTGAGGCAGGTGAGGTCACGGCCGACCTGAAGAAGTGTGTGGTTGGATGGAGGGAGGTACAGTATTTTGGATACCACTTAGGGGGTGGGCAGGTGCGCCCACCTGCTCGTCGCTGTAGCCCACGTTGGCTTCTGCACCATGGCTGCTAGGTGACGCCTGGATCTCCTCCATGCATGCTTCATGTCATGGGGGGCAGGGCTATGGCTCACCACACCCACTATTAGATATTTACATGGACCAACCTTATTAATACTAGCATGCTGACACACGCAGTGTCATGTTCTGTGTGCAGTAGGCAGGAATGGTGGACCCAAAGTGCAGACTCACAGAGGCAAAAAAGTGTGCTCAACACAGTTTTATTACTAAACACAACAAAATAACTAAGGAGCAGGTGGTGGCGATACAGGCGATGGCATAGAAAGTGCAGGTGGTGGCTGAATGGACTCACCAGAGCCGTCAGCGGATCCTCCAATGGAGGCAGACGGCTGGAGTGACTCCTCTGACCCTCCAGCAGAGACAGATGGGTGGAGCGGTTCTCCAGAACCACCAGTGGGAACAGACAGCTGGATGAGTCCCTCGGACCCTCCAGCAGAGACAGACACGGGGTCAGGAGGTACAGAGACGCCTGGCTGAACAGGTAGCTGAGCAGATGGCGGAGCTAATGATTGAGCTGAATGCTGAGCTAATAACTGAGCATATGAGCAGGTGGGGAAACATGAAGAGTCCTATGTTCAGTAGTTTTAAAAACACAGGAAACTGTCTTCAATTCTTCTGAACTGGAAACATCAGTGTCTATTCTTGTTGTTCCACACTTAGTAAGAGCTCGCGCCAGACAGTCAATCTCACTCACTGAGACGGAAAAATCTGGAGTCATAGTCTCAACAGACACTAGTGGAACCGTAGATCCTGGCGCCAGGCTTTGTTCAGTGGGTGGCGAATCCTCATTAACTGTCTCGGCCAGCTGCTCCAAGGAAGTCAGAGGTTCCAAGCGTGGTGAGGAGCGCTGTCGGACGACGCTTCCTCCTGGAAGCAGGAGTGGTGAAGGAAACAGAAAGTGCCGGAGCAGCGGTGACCGGCTCCTCATACCCTGACCACATTTATGCCAAGCATGAGCCAGGGGAGGAGTGGTCAGAACACGACGTGAAGGAAGAGGGATTGGTGCTGCAAATGCAGCTGCTGCAGCGGTGCCATGGAAAGCTCAGTCTGCTGCAGCAGCGGCAAAGAAGTGGAGGCAGAGATAGAGAGAGCAAGCTCGCCAGCCCTGACTTGTTCCCTCAAGGCAGCTACAGAGCTGCCCAGCACAGTGGAGTGTGTAATTAATGTGTTGTCTTGTGTAGTTAGTGTGTAATGTTGTGGATAGTTTTGTGTTGTGTAGTTTTGTGTTGTGTATCAGAACAATGAGGCGACTGCTGTCTCCAGGTAGAGAACAGGAGTGATACACCTGCTGCTGTCAAACCTGCAGGTATTAGGCTGTGATGTTCTCCTTTATAGTGGACAGAAATATTTGGAGTGGCACAAATAATTTGCATTTCATTCTTATTGAATGTAGAACGTGATTGTTCTGTAAATAGTTTGAAATGGTTATTTTAAAAAAGGGTAAAAGGTAAATAGCTGCAAATAACTTAGTTTGCAAAACTTGTGCATATGATTTTAAAATTGTCATTTTATATTTGCATTTAAAGTTATGAAATATAATTCATTAAACATGTTTGTGGTTGTTACAGTAAAAAAATATAACTTTTTCTACTCGGATTTTATGTTTTTTGTCTGATTTTAGATCAATTGTGTTAATACAGTATGTCAAAATGAAAACATAAGTTTAAATTCAGACACGTGAGGTTGTGCTGAAAAGAATGATACCAAACAAGGCAAAGTAAATATTTTTTAAAGTTGAAATGTAGAGGGAAAATCAAAAGTAGTGAAAAATGGCCAGTTATACCTTGGACCCCAGAGGGTTAAACATTTTTTTTTTAAGTAACACAATAGTTACTTTTCAAGTAATTAATTACTTTTCGAATCTTGTAACTCATTTACTAACTCAGTTACTTTTTTGAAGAAGTAACTAGTAATTATAAATAATTACTTTTTCAAGGTAACTTGCCCAACACTGATCGCAACACAGACAGATGGAGCAATCAGGAAATGGGAGACAGGAGGGAAACGCAGCTGGGACAAATCAGGCCTAATGAGACAAGGGAAGCAAAACTAGAAACAGAGACGTGGACTTTCAAAGTAAAACAGGAAACATAACACAGAGATGCGGACTTGGCAAGGTGATACAGCTGACAGGTGAGACAGAGCAACTATGGAACATAGACAGAAACCAGAAGATTAAGATCTCTAACGCAGAAACCAAAAGACTAGAAATTATAGATAATAACAAAATCAAAGTTCAATAATAATGCAAAACTCAAAACACTGTGTCAATGACCCAGGTACCTTAACACACAGGTGTACACACAAGTGTACACACAAATGTTCACACAGGTGTACAAACAGACACACACTGTCTTGGTTGGGTGCTGCCTCTAAACATATCATGCATTATTAGTTGTGATGCTGCTCAGTAGCATTCAACAACATGTGGTAGTTATAGCGTGTTGGTTGTTTCTGTGATTTCCTTACTGTGTTATTTTCTTCTTAAGCAGGTGGTTAAGCAGATTTCCAGTATCTTCTCTCTCTCTATCTTTCTACCCCATTTCTCCTATATTTTTACTGTCTTTCCAACTTCTCTTTCTTTCTTCTTTCTCTTTCCCATCCTGCAATCCTGTCCATTTTGATTGTAATAACTAATAAACTACAACAATTAAGTACACCAGTATAGCATAAGGTCCACTCGGGAAAATTAATCTGCTCTTGGCTTTCAAACAACAATTATGAATGCTACAGTGCCGGACAGGACAGGCAAAAAGAAAAAGAAAAAGAAAAAAGATGAGTATTTTTGCTTTTGAACTGCAGAAATATATGTTGAGCTGTACTGACTATATCTGCAAATGTACCACTAGAATACTAGGAATGTTTAGGTGATTCATGTTTCACTGTACTGTTAGGATACTATTAAGCAGCTAGCTAAGCGCTCTGTTGGTAGTTAACATGGAGCTCAGCATTGTGTCTGAGATTGATTGACTTATCCCCTTTTCAGGGTGTAACATTGTCTATGTTACTGTACTCAATGGATATAATTCCCCCCATAATAAATATGACACGTAAGTGAAGTACTGCAGCTCACCCTTTAATTCTTTTCTGAGCCCATCCCACCCACCAGGGAAAGAAACAATAAAAATGTGTCATTACTTTATTTTAGGACCACCATTACTATGAGATGTATTTTTTTTAAATACATTGTGACTAAATATTATGAGTGGGTTTTCATTTTACACCCTGAAGAGTATTTATTATAAATGAACATATTCATGAACATATTTACATGTCAGTCTATTATTTGAATATAAACAAAAGTCAAAAGTCAAAAATGACAAAGAGCATCTTCAGTTTTTAAAATAAGCTTTATTTGAATTTTAAAAATTCATTTGAAGTCATATTTCCGGGATTTACAGCTTAGAATCTGCATGGATAGCGATGAAGGGGTCCTCATCTTTGCCACTGATTGAGAAGGTGGCACGGCCATCACCACCAACACTGACCTGCTTCCCAGTGCATCTGCTTCCTTCCTTCTGACCAGAAATGACATCACAGTAGGTGCCACCAGGCAAGCCTGTGTTCAGGGTGACATTCAGGTCCCTGAAAGCGAAAATAGAGATCAACCCAGTGTTAAAGTCGTAAGAGTGCCACCATTAAACTCCATTGCTTTCTCATATTTATTCTGCTTTCAAGACAAAAAAACAAATATAAAGCTATATAATACCACTTGGGCAAAGGAAGGCATTACATATCTGGTAAAAAAAAGAAAAAAAGAAAACATAAATATGCATAACATATATGATGCAGCTCATTTTTCTCATTCTCTGTTGAGAGAGTTTTACTGACTCAGCAGTCCAAAATAATACAGTGCTGGTTTGGAGTAACAGCAAAAGTTATAGACATTTCATTTCCAGATGTCTTTTGTGGATAATATGATAATTATATAGATCCTATAATAATAATTATATAATAACTAATAATTATATAATAATACTTATTATTAATATTATTATTATTATTGTTGTAGTAGTGTAGTCTTGAAAAGGCTTGAAAGCTTAAAAACTACAGACATTTTTGAACTAAGCTTTTTTAAATTACACACACACAAACAAAGACAACATAATCCTTACCAGTCCTCATTGTTAAAAACGATGAAACCACGGTTACCACGCCCAAAGGCAACCTGGTTGCCCTGGTTGTCCCACCAGTTGGAGTGAGGCTGTCCATTGACCACATTACGGAAAGTGACCATGTTACTAAATAGGGGAAAGGACAAATTACAATCATAATACATGATATCTACAGTTTTGATGGTCTAGCTGACAACGCAGAACAATGTGAATTTGCATAAGGTCAGTGTGCTTTCTCCTGATTTCTGTGGACTTACGTGATCTGACGCCATCTATGCTCACAAACCCATCCATTCCCACAGGTCTGGTCAGAGTTGATAGTAACAGGCTTGGTTGACCCATCACCATTGCTGGGGGGTCCAATCCAGTCATTCTTATCCTATAATACAAGCATTAATGAACGGATTCAACAAAAAAGCATCTAATACACACTAGATATTGCATCATTCCATGACAAGTGAACATACTTGTCCATTTACAATGTTGCGGTCCCACCGATAGCTAGACATGACCCTGGTTACACCGTAAGGGTGGGCAAGCATGTAAGCAACAGCCATCTTGTAGAGCCTGGGGTCCCAGAATGTAAGGATGGATGCACCGCCAGCACCATGGCCTCTTTGGTTATCATGGTTGTCAGTGAAGACGAGAGCATTCCCATTAGCCATGAAACCCCATCCTTCTCCCCAGTTCCTAAACACAGCAAAGAAAAAAAGAAATGTATTTTATTATATATATATTTTTAAATTATAGCTGATCATTACAAAGTCTTTGTTCAGACCAGTACTTAAGATAGAGTTTGCACTGGTTGCTCTAACTACACTCCTGTAAAATTCTCATTCTCAAAAGGTCAACATATGATGGATGTGAAATTGACTTTGACAACCAATTTGTCGGACCCTGCACCTTTATAGTAGTTTTTTTCTATTTGTTTTTCCTTTACAAAGAGTATTGTTAACAATGACATATCTCTGTTATATCTTTAAAGAAATCTTTTATATTAAATTGTGTAATATTTTCCAGATATACCAGTAGAAACAACACATACTTAGTGTAGGAAAGCTTCTGGTTGTTCCACTTTCTGAAGACCTCTCCCATTTTGGCACCATATTTAAACTCAGTCACTCTTCCAAGGCCGACGTACTCATTAACTGTAATGGACTCACCTCCCAGATCAATAACCTAGAGTGAAAAGCGCGAAATTCATACCCCAGGAAGCTGATTCAGTTCAAAATGTATATCATCCATAATCTGTAAATTAGAAAGGGTTTAAATAAATAAAATCACTTTGATTCTCTTTCTTTCTGTCATTACCCTAATCTTCATTTTGTATACCATTATGTGCTTTTGTTTTCTTGCCAAATAGTAGTTACTTTAATGTTCTCCTTGAATGTTTGTATTTGTAAATGCTTCTCTTCCATCCTGTTTGATGGCTGCTCTAGATACAGTTTGTCCAGAAAAACTGACCTCCTGAAAGATGAAAGGTCTGGCGCCACCGGGGAACCACTGGGTGTTAAGGTTGTTCAGACGACCATAGACAGCACTCAGATCACCAGGCCACATGTGCTTGCAGGCATCCACTCTGAATCCAGCCACACCCATGTTAATCAGCTTGTTCATGAACTCGGCCACTTTGCCCCTAACATAGTCTTTCTCCAGGGCAAGATCCAGCAGACCCACCAGACGGCAGTCACGTACCTACAGCAGTTCATATTTATTCAGATTGTGGAGCTAAGAAGCAAGACATTGTACACTGTGCTGGAATTGATATGTTTCTACTATAGTATTCTCAATTAGAACGTTTAGCGAAATCAATGTAGTCATTCTAAAAGAAAGATGAGAAGGTAGAGACAAATGTCTCTTCTCTAACTAAAGATGACTTTTTTTCCAACTTTGCCTGTTTTGAAAATTTAGTTCAAATTAGGAAATTCAATGAACAACAAGGAATATGCTCTGGTTGTGTTTAGCATCTGAAAGTATTGACTATATTATTAGAATATTTGGTAATAGAAAAATCAAGTATAAAATATATGCTTTAAAATTTTGCAATTTATTTGATCTTAATAAGATTTGCTATTTCAAAACAGCATGTTTAATAAACTAAAGCTTCAGTCTTCCTGGTGTTGTTTACTCCCTTTTAAAAAAAACAAAACAAAAAGTCAGTAATGACTAAAATTTAAATGCTATCATAACCGTATGTGTATTTTAAGGCTTATCTTACAAATACATTTTTAAAAATGTATCATTTTTTTCATGCTATTGTTTTCCTTGGTCTTGTCATGTGAAAAGTCAGACAACAGGGATATTATTTGCCGTTTATATAATTACATAGACAACAAAAAATTTGGATCCCCTACAATGGTCAGGTCCTACTCGTTTATATAATTATTATTATTTTGTAAGGTGATTGCCAAGCAATGTGATGGCATCATAATAATCATAAATTATTATATTCATGTTTTTATTGACACAATTAAGATGCTAAATTGTTCATTTTAGCCTGTTAAAGGTAACTGCTAGACAACATAATTACGTCTAAAAAAATTGTCTAAAAAATTAAATTAAAGAAATTAAAGAAAATTTCAAGAGTTTAAGATGTATCAGTGTATATAATTTACTTCCTCCTCTCCTGATTCTGTAGGTAGACTTTGCCAACAGTCAAAAAAGGAATTTGGTGTAAAACAGCCAGAAAGGTCAAAATAATAGAAATCAGTATGAAGAGCTTAAGTCAATGTTTAAATGAGTAAACTTTTAAAATAAAGTTTGACTTGTCTGTGTGACATTTCTTACCTGATATATATCACCATAGTTCTCAATTTCACCACTCCCAGTCTTGCATTTATTGTCATTGAAGTCCAAGTTAGAATACGGGACACTGGGGAAGTCTTCTTTGCCAGCATCAAACCAGCTTCCACATGAAGAGTGGGTTCCTGCTCCGCCACCAGATCCACACATGTGGTTGATAACAGCATCCACATAGATGTTAACCTGTTAGTTAACATAACTAGGTCAGTTTTATTCATTTTCTTTGCATGGTCATTTCAAATCATGCTAATTTGTTAAATTGTTGATCTTCATGAATTTATTCTAGCCCACGAGGTACTGTTTCTATAATGTTGTTCTAAAAGTGTCATAAAAGGAATCTGGTATTAACTTGTTGTCAAATGACGTCTGTCAAATGAAGAAGTCTGAAGTCTGCAATACCTAACATTAAATGTCAACTGTAATTTAGTTTACCCCAACATTGTTGCAGCGGGAGATCATGTCTTTCAGTTCTGCCTCACTGCCAGATCTTGAGCAGAGTTTGTAGCTGATTGGCTGGTATCTCTGCCACCAGGGCCTGAAGGGATTGTTCACCAGAATGTGTTCATTTGGAGGAGAGATCTGAGGAGCGCAAAGGAGAAAAAAAACCAACAAGTGTTGTTGTTATTTGGCGCTACAGTCAGGACTTCCTTGCAAAAAAAAAAATTCTCAGTGCTAGTGAGTCAAAACATTAGTAAAAGATAGTTTAGACGTCATTCTAATGAGAAAGTAAAAAGCATAGTTTGATGATATTGATAATAGTTTTGATAATAATAGCAAAAATAAACACACACAGACACATAACACACACATGTGTCTGTGTATGAAACAGGAAAAGAAAGGATTGTCCAATGTGTCCCTTAATGCTCAGCTATACAGACCTGAACTCCGCCAAAGCCTTTGGGACCCAAGAAGCGTTCACACTCTTGAGCAATGTCAGCCCAACGCCATTCAAACAGGTGGACGATGGCAGTCCTTCCATTCTTAAATTGGGGGTTGTGCTGGGCAAGGCCAAGCCCGAACAAAGCCACCAAGACGAACAACTTCATGCTTTTGATCGATGAGAAAACCAAAAGCAGTCACACTCTGTCGCAGTGTTTTCAAAGTATTTATACTCACTTTTTCCTCTGCTGAACCAATGAGAGAATGGCATATATCATTGGGTGTGGAAACTAAACAGGTGCATTTTTATCACACTTTCTTGCTTTTGTAAAACAAGCAAAAAGGGGGAAAATCCTTGAGGCAAGATTAGAAAGGCAAACATAAGGTACATAATATCCAACCATCCACCCATTTTTTTCCACTTATCTAAGTCAGGGTCAGAGGAGGTGCTGGAGCCTGTAGAGTGAGGGGCAGAGTATGTCATGAACATGTCACAAGTCTGTCACAGACATACAAACATTAATGATCACATTCACATATGGTCATTTTAGAACTGCCAGTTAATCTACCCCCATCGTCATATTATGACATTGCTCAGCACGAACTTAATCATGCCTCAAAAGAAACACTTTTTTCTTTGCTTTATCTTGTGTTGTTATTGTTTTTATTTTGGTTTTCTTGTTCATGTACGTGTGTGTGTGTATGTGTGTGTCTTGTGATAGCAGTCATTTGTGGGAAAGTGAATCACTCTGAGCACTATTTACTCTGGGGTTTAAAAGTGGAAAAGTAAACAGGGATAATAGCGCCACTGTCCTTGAAAATTCGATAGATATGTTTAGCTGTGTTCAGCAGGAAAAATAGCAGACTGTGTTTTGCTCACATCCCCTTTTAAAAGGAATGAAAATGTATGAATTTTACTATGAAAATTAGAAGATTACTTTGCTTTTCTCAAAAAATTAAGAAAAATATAATATTTAAAGATGAATATTACTCAGTAGTTGTGATGTTTTATCAAAAAATACTTTGATGCCATCTGTAAAACAGTCAGATTAAATGTAGAGAGGTAAGGTAGCAGTACCATTTTTAAGTAGATACTTCAAACATTTATGCATATATACGCTATTGTAAAACTTAGTGCAAAAATAGTTTTTGATTATTTTTTTTTAGTATTTGTTCACCCAGTTCAGTAACCATGCTGCATACGGAAATCGAATTTTACTTACAAATCTGGAATCTTGGGATGAAGCAAAAAAAAAGCACAGGAAGGGTTTTTTGGTAATAAAATACTATGACTGTTTGATATTATTAGTATTTAGCAGGAAAATTAATGTGGAGTCACGTTTGAGATCAAGCAAATAAAAAGCAGTGTGTGTGTGTGTGTGTGTGTGTGTGTGTGTGTGTGTGTGTGTGTGTGTGTGTGTGTGTGTGTTGATTTCCAAATGTGACTAACATGCACTTCAAATATAGCCACAGCATTATAGTCCATTAAAGATTTTTTTTAACCACTTATTCTAGCTCAAGTGATTTTGTGAGATTTATCTTGCATTTGCTAAAATATGGTGACAAAGTTTTAAAACTTCGATTTTTCTTCACTCAGGTCAATAACCAGATGTCATATCCACAAATTTAATTTTGGTTTTCAATCTGGAATCTCTTTCGGGATCAAGCAAATAAAAAGCGCAGAAAGGTGTGTGGAAAGGTGAATGGAAAATGCAGATTGGTAGAATTGCCTAGATATACAGTAAGTTTTCCACAGTAACAAAGTGTTTTACAAACTCAGCAGTCTTATCTGAAGGAGTTACCAATAGAGTGTGGTTTCTTTGGGAGTAACAGCAAAACTGCAGTTTGTGGCATTTGCAGATGTCTTTTTTGCGTTATATAGTAGCAATAATAATAAAATACAGTTAATAGTGCTCTTTGTGAACCAGTTTTCACTTTCTGAGTAATGAAAAACTAAATGCTTAAAAATATAGATGTTTTTCTTTTTACACTTTTTCATAATTGTAGAATACGTTTGATTTGGAAATTGTTTGTCTTTTTGGTAGATTATCTGCATATCAACTATATTTTGATATATTCTCAAACAGTCTTCTTCTAAGACATTTAAGCAATTGCTTTATTTAGATGGGTGAAATTATTTTTATTGTAAAGCAGTAAAATATTCGGAAGCAGTCAGACACAAAGTCCTTAGAGAAGAAAATCCTTATCAGTCATCAATGTTAAAAATTATAAAACCACCTTTTCCTCATCCAAAGGTTGCTCTGGTTGTTCCATCAGTTGGAATGAGGCTGTCCAATAACTACATTACATAAAATGTTAGATAGGGGGATAGGACAAATTGCAAACATAACACATGATATCTGTAGTTTTAATAATTCAGCTGACACATGAAGAACTCTGATTTTAATTTGGATAAAATCAGCATGTTTTCTCTTGATTTCTGAGGACAGTTTCTATGCTCATGAAAATCATTTAAAAAAATCGTTAAAATCATTAAATGGCAGCTGTAATTTAGTTTACCCCAACGTTTTTACATCAGGTGATCACGTCTTTTAGTTCTGTCTCACTGCCAGAGCTTTAGCAGAGCTTGTAGATGATTGGCTGGTATCTCTGCCACCAGGGCCTGGAGGGATTGTTCACCAGAATGTGTTCATTTGGAGGAGAGATCTGAGGAGCACACAGGGAAAAATAAATACTGATTCTACTATTAGGGGGAAATCAAGTTAGCTTACAGAATTTACTATAAAAAGTGCTTTGGGCTTTTCGTTTTAAAAGTTTGGAAATGGTAACCTTGGCTATGTGACTTAACATTGTCCTTAAGGTATAAGTTTTTACTTAAAGACAAAGAATGTTTTTAAAGACTTTTAAATACTTTTTCTCTTGTGACAGTCAGCATTTTTTTTAAATAGAAGTCAGTATTAGTGAGTCAAAACATTAGTAAAAGTTAAAAGAGTTAGTATACTTATAGTTAAACATAATTTCTTAGAATACTGAATGAGCAGTGTGATTAGATTTACATATTAAGTAAGTCCTGTAAATGTCATGCCAGAGGCAACACTGCCAGCATCTCCAATGGTAGGTTGCATTTTATTTTCTTATTTATATATACTTAGACACTGACGATGCAAATATTATTTAAATCTGCGAACAACAAATTAAAAATTACTATAAAATCACTTGACTCACCTTTTTCTACCCATCCTTGAGTCATCACACTGGGCTTCTCTGAGAAGTCAGAAATTTAGCAAGCATAACCTTTATCCATTAAAATGTATTTTATGTATAAACAATAAATATATTTTAGCATTAACAATAGCCAGCATACTGATGGATTAACTATTAGAGAAACAATTAACAGACACAAACACATAACATTCACATTTATGTGTGTGACAAAGGAAATGAATTTTTAAAAGCTTCTTTTTCAGTCGCTTCAATATGCCATATACGCAAATTAAATTTTGATTACCAATCTGGAATCTCTTTCTGGATCAAGAAAGTAAAAAGCCCAGATAGGTATAGGTTGTATTTGTGTGTGTGTGTGTGTGTGTGTGTGTTGTGGCAGATATTTGTGGGAAACAAATCACACTGTGCACTATTTACTTTGAGTTTAAAACGTGGAAAAGTAAACATCTGAGTAATAGCTTCACTGTCCTTGACAATTTAGTAAACTTATTTAGCTGTGTTCAAATAGCAGGTTGCATTATGTTCACATCTTCTTTTTATATAAAATCTAACTGTATGGATTAAAATAGAAGAGTGTCTTATATTTCTCACACACAAAAAATATATAATATTAAAGAGGAATTTTTGTGACCATACTTTAAAGGTGCAGCTTGGAACTTAAGTCTCTGTATCCACAATATAAATTATTATTTTCAATAGTTTTCATGTTTTATCAGAAAACACTTTCATGCCATCTGTAAAATAGTCACATTAGACAAAGATGAGGCATGTCAGCCCTGACATGAAGATGGAGGCTTGAATGGAGCATGAGTGATGTGTGGGGGAGAGGTGGTTTGCAGGAAGGCAACTGCATGGAAGAATGACAGATGTGCAGTGAGATTTAAAGTATGCCAGGTGAAGGCTGATTGGCCTGAAGAAGGCCAATGATTGGACTAGACCCATGATGTCACAATCAGCTTGACAGCATGGGAAAGTGGAAGTGATGCCAACACTTGGGAAGTAGACAGATGAGTGACTACAGATCTCCCTTATTAACCTTACACATAAGCTTATGCACAGGAAGTTACATGGTGTGTAATAGTGTCACTTTCGCTAAAATGTGATAGTTATTTAGTTGTGTCTAGCAGGAAAATAGCAGGTTGTAATTTTCTCACAACCCAGTGTCTGAATTTATGTCTGATAATTAGCACAATGGCCGTGTTTCCAGCTTCCTAACTATAAATTTAAAATATTGTTGTACGTAAACTTTTTCGTTTCTCGCAAAGAAAAAATGAAAATTTTAAATGTAAACCGCGAATAAATGGTGATCACACTTTAAGGGTCCAGACTAATAGCACTGTCAATAGTACTAACAATACTTTCATCCCTGAGGCAATATAGGCTACTAAAAATCTCAGATGAGTTTGGACTCGTGGACTCGACTTTGTCGGGCCACAGTAAAGTTATGGATAGAGTGCTGAATCTCCTTGATCAAATAATATGAGCAGGTCAAAAATTACAAAAATAAAATAAAATAAAATATAAAAAAATAATCTTTATTTGAATTTTAAAGATTTATTTGAAGAAATAATTCATGGATTTACAGCTTAGAATCAGCATGAATAGCGATGAGGGGGTCCTCATCTTTGCTGCTTATCCAGAAGTGGGCACGGCCATCACTGCCTTCAGTGACCTGCTTCCCAGTGCATCTGCTTCCTTCCTTCTGACCAGAAATGATGTCACAGTAGGTGCCACCAGCCATGCCTGTGTTCAGGATGACATCCAGATTCCTGAGATGAAAAATAAAGATCAACCACATGTTAAAGCCACAACAGTGCCACAATTAAACTGCAATCCCATTTTAGGATTGCAGTTTAATTGCCCCCCTAGCAGGGGGGCAATTAAACTGCAGGGCCTACTCCTGAAGTTGCATGTGTGGGCGTGTCCTATCATCTCTCCTGCCTTAGGTGTCACCTTTTTCTTTTGAACAGCTGACTCCCATCAGCATTTAAAGGTATTTACGGCCAGAGAAGGATGAGCTCTGGTGCCACAGAGCCATGTTGGAGGTTGCAGCTAGTGAGCTGTGTGTGTGTGTTTGGTGGTTTCAGGTAGTGAGCTGTATTTTGTGATTGTGATTGTTTGGTCACTAATCTCTTTTTGACGTACTTTTCAGTTTACTGACCAATGCTTGAGTTTTGTTTTGTTTCTTTAAATGATGATGGTAGCTTGTCCGTCTCTTTATTTGAGTTATTAATAGAAGCTTTAATAAAACTCTGTAATTTAACCATTTTGCCTCTCTGTCTCCTTTATCTGACCCAGACACTTTTTGTTATTTTCCCTAATCGCCTGGACCGTTTTGAGGGGAACGTAACAATGACATATTGTACACATCATATACAATACTTGATTTACGCACACTAGTAGAAATAACACATACTTAGTGTAGGAAATCTTCTCGTTGTTCCACTTTCTGAAGACAGTTCCCAGTTTGGCAACATATTTACACTCAGTCACTCTTCCAAGGCCGACGTACTCATTAGCTGTAATGGGCTCACCTATCAATAAGCTAGAATGAAAAGATCAAAATTCCTACCATAAAAAGCTGATTCACTACTACATTCGTACCATCCAGTGGCTGTAAACTAGGAAGGTTTTAAATAAATCAAATCACTTTC
>NW_005187432.1:3002189-3003785 GCF_000239375.1 Pundamilia nyererei | reverse complement strand
TCACTCCCAGTCAAACGTTTGGACACACCTTTTCATTTAATGGATTTTCTTTATTTTTACTACTTTCTACATTGTAGATACTGAGGAAAACAAATTTATGAAGCAATGTATATGGAATTATGTAGCAAAGAAAAAAACTGATAAATAACTCCAAATATGTCTTATATTTTAGATTCCTGCAAGTAGACACCCTTTGCTTTGTTGATAGCACTGCAAACCCATCTCTCAATGAGCTTCATGATGTAGTCACCTGAAATGGTTTTCACTTCACATGTGTGCCTTGTCAGGGTTCATTTGTGCAATTTCTTGTCTTTTTAATGGAGTTGGGACCAGTTGTGTTGTGCAGAAATCAGGTTGATACACAGCTGACAACCCTATTTGACAATTGTTAGAATTCATACTATGGCAAGATGCCAATCAGCAACGTAAAGAGAAATGACAGTCCACCATTACTTTAAGAACTGCCATTGCTGATTTCTATAATCCATTCGATTCGGATTCACAAGGTCCTGATTCGATTCGATTCAGACAGTCAGAAATGTTATAATTCTGATCATTTATCATGTACTGATACATGTGAGACTTCATTTTCATTTTCATTTTCATGTTCC
Organism: Pundamilia nyererei; assembly: GCF_000239375.1. Classification (NCBI taxonomy): domain Eukaryota; kingdom Metazoa; phylum Chordata; class Actinopteri; order Cichliformes; family Cichlidae; genus Pundamilia; species Pundamilia nyererei. Next base: position 3,003,174 of record NW_005187432.1, on the reverse strand, counting down.
TGGCCTGGCTTTTTATAGCAGATAACCTTAAAAATATTCTGCAATATAAAGTTTAAATTTCTTCAGTATTGAATAGCAGAAATTAGGCTTTCCTGTCCGAGGTCATTTAACCTCCTAAGACCCGAACTCTTCCACGGCATGCATTTTTAATTTCTCTTTGATATTTGGTCACATTGGGACCCGATGAATGTAAAAACAAAGAATTACCAGATTTTTTTTAACCTTATTTTTGTTTCTAAGAAAAATGAGAGCCACATATGAGGATATTTGTTTACAATTTTGATAGAACAGTAGCAGTATAATGTCCTCGTAAGTGGATATCAGGCCCTTCTAGAGCAAAATTGAGTATTTTAGTCTAAATAACCCAAAATGTGATGTCCATTTATGTGGACGCCAGGTCCTAGGAGGTTAAGTAAAAAAAAAAAAGAAAAAGAAAAAAGACAACGGGCGATAGCGCTGCAAACAACAGTAGACTGGTGGGTAATAAGCAAATGAATAATGCAGAAACAGAGATGTCAGACAGGAAACTGTTCTTGAAGTACACACACACACACAGAGCAGTGCATGAAGTGTAATTTTTATCGTGGTGAAGCAAAACAGCAAAAGTAAGGGAATTCCTGAGGACATTTATCAAATGTGAAGCGTAGTGTGCTCCTTCTTTTGCTGCTGGTTCAGTGAATTTTGGTTGGAGAGAGACAAGAGCTGCTCAGAATCTAGGGCAAAAAAGACGTTAACACAGCGTGGAATTTATGTACATGGGAGATTGTTGGTCATATCAACAGGTTATATTGATTATACTGTTGAGGGACTTAACACGAAACTTTGTAAAGTTTGAAGTGATAACCCTGGGCATGTCACTTAATCTGAGGTCCATGTGCGAGCTACAAAGTTGTGTTTAAAGATACAAATTGTTATTATTATTTTCTTTTTTCATGTGATAATGCATATGTTTTAAGACAAAATATGTCAATAGCAACAAGCAAGC
>NW_005187432.1:2980284-3001809 GCF_000239375.1 Pundamilia nyererei | reverse complement strand
CACCGTGCTGCCCATTATATACTTGTTATATATATGTTTTATTGTTTTATCTTAAAGCATTGTCAGCATATATTGCCTGCATTATTCTCCTTAGCAGAAGCTACATAGGACATTCAGCTAAACATACCTGAACACCACCAAAGCCTTTAGGACCCAAGAAACGATGCAAGCAATGTCAACCCAACGCTATTCAAACAGGTGGACAATGGATGTCCTTCCATACTTAAAGAGAGGGTTGTGTTGGGCAAGGAGAAGCCTAAACAGAGCCACTAGCATGAACAACTTCATGCTCTCAATCAATGAGAAAACAAAAGACAGGCACACTCTGCCAGTTTGGTGTACAATATTTATATGTAGTTTTTCTTCTGCCAGGTCAATGAGAGACTGACATGTATCAGCGTGGAAACCAAACAGGTGCACTTTAATCACAGTTTTGTGCTTTTTCTTTTTATCAAACAAGCAAAACGGAGGAAAAGAATTCTTGAGACATGGTAGAAACACAGAAACATAAGGTTTACATCATTTCTTAATCATAAAAACACACTCAAATGTGCCATAATGATTGCAATGTGTTGCAATAAATTCAAATTTATTTGCAATACAGTAAAAACATAAGACTTGTGTGGTGTTCAAGCCTGTTGCAGCCATTTTCAGTGTTTATCAAAAGAATAATTGTAATGTTTGTCATTGTTTCAACCTCAGATTCCTTGCTTTTGAGTCATTTTCTAGGAGCGACATATGAATTTATATAACACTTTTACTGTTTGGGTCCACTCATGGTTAACAAAAGTACTGACCTTCTGTGTCACTTTACTCCGTCTTTGACCAGATTTAACTCTGTGTGTGTCTGAGAGGTAGTGAGGGGGAATGAAGTTCAGTTTAGAGTCTTTAGCAGCAAGCAGGGGAGAACTATGGATGTCAAAAAAATGTGAAATTGATTGGCCTTCTTGCCCAAGGAATGAGGCGCTCTGCATGGCTGTTTTATGGCACAGTTATTCCCGTGCAGGACTTCACCATCAATCTCCAGAACCACAAACTTTGCTTGGTTCTTTTTAGGAACACCGTCTGCAGGTTTCCCAGTATAAACCTGAATGTTCCAGGCAGAACTTTTCCTGGGATCACATGTTGCCCATATCTTTATGCTATATTTAGACTGCTTGCTTGGGATATACTATCTGAACGGACAGTATCTCTTAAGGCAACCAGGTGCTCATCCATTGATCACTGCCAATTTGGCTTGTTGGCAATGTCATTGTCTTGTATTACAGTTGTTAAAGCGAATCACCTGTAACAACATTAACATTTCTGGAGTGAAACGATGGCCCACAAAATCAGCTGACCAGACTGCATCCCATGAACTGATTTGGTAAATCCATTTCTGGAACTGTACACACCACTTAAATCAAAAGACTCATATATGCTTTGATGTCTTTCTCAGTTAGCTCCTTCCAATTGTCTTTGTAAGTCTCCCCTCCAAGTGGGTCAAGTTTACCACTATGGTTTTGATTGACTCAGTCAACAACAGTTCAAAGCAGGATTTGATGTCATCAGTCCAGGACAGGGAACATTTTGTAGGCCCCATGATCATCCTGATAATAGTTTCAGCTGAAAGCCTACCTAGATTCTCAGGTGGGTATAGGTTTCCATGCTTTGACTAGAATTCAAGAGCAGCCTCAGATTGGCCATACTCTTCATCACTGGATTCCTCTTCATCAGTCATATCTTGGTCTGGATTATTTTCTATGCCATCTTGAGCTTCTGTCACTTCCTCATCTCGTCCAGTTTCCTGGCCTCTCTCCTCTTCATCAGAGTGGTGATCAAATACATAATCAAGAGGCACACTTAGGGTATATTGACCTGCTATTATGCTGCCACACAGTGGCCTGTGAGCAAGGCCTCAAAAAAGCATAATACACAAAAGCTACAAGAAAAGTTTAAAATTCACTGAAACAATGTTGCAGCTGTCTGTGAGAACTGCCAACACATACATATATACTAACATCAACTGATTCAAGGTTAAAGTATCATAGAAGGAAGAGAATCATCATCAAAAACACACGTTTTGTACACATTTGCACATCTAGTGACTGTGTTAGATTCAGCTGCAGAAGAGAGCAGTGAGTGTGTATCCATAAAGTTTAGCCCCTAAATCCAAATAAAATGTGTGTACCTATTTCACAGCAGGTGCTTTTCATTAAAAAAAAAAGGAAGTTAGGCATTATTGTGTGTTAAAGCTTTTGTAAATAAGGCATGCTTCTCTTTTCCTCATCGCACCTGCTTACTGTCTGACCCAGCTCCTGGCCTTTCTGCCCCCACCTGCAGAGAGTGTGTCAAACAGACATCTGAGTTTCGTTCTGGGTCACTCCTCCCAACGAGACTGTGGGTCACAGGCATGTAAAAATGAAAAGGCCCTGGCATGTGTGTGGTGTAAATGCACCCTAATAACTCATTTTGCTGACACATAAGGACTTGAGTATGAAGATCAAATTTTTCAGTGCATATTTTAGTTCTCATACTGTGATGACCTTTGTTTGTGTTTTTCTGGTATTAGCCAAAACTGCAGTAATAGCAGAGAAATTGAATGGATTTGGTATACTATTAATCTTATTGAGCTGCACCTCTGTGAATCATTAAATATAAAATATAGGAATGTCTTTATATGTTTGGTGAGGTAAAGCTGTTTGTTTATAGCCAAAGTAAGAGCTCTTTGTTTCTCTTAATTAATTAATTTAATACCTTTCAAATTAGTTTGTTTATTGATTTATTTATTTTCAGCTGTTGGGGTCAAAATTAAAACCAGCCACTTGAGGGCAGTAAAAAGAAAAATGTCACACAACATCGTCAGAACTTGTCATGAAACAGTTTAAAAACAGATGTATGACCAGATGAAACACCAGTCTTAACCAGCTCCTGGGTTTGACTGTTTAGTTTCTAATTTTTAAAATATTTTCACAGGCTTGACTGTCCCCTTGTATGTCTCTTGTTTAGTATTGTAGCTCTTTAGCTTCAGCTTTAGGCTTCAGGTTCGATAAAAACATGGGTTTACTGTACCAGTAATCTTCATCCTTTTGTTGTTGGATATGTTATCATAAAAATAACAATTAAAGCCACATTTTCTTTGAATTACTACCATGTGGTTGTACCTTATACTCAGAGGGAGGAGATTTCAGAGGGCCGGTTAAGGCCCAAAGTCACTCACATTTTCCCATGAGCCCCCAAAATTCCATCAAGACCAAAATACTTTTCCTGTATAGACAACACAGGACATACCTCTGGAGAGGATGAAGGGTTTGGTGGACAAAGCTTTCTTTCAGTGCTCAAGCTGAGAAACCAGGTGAAGGGAGAGAAGTTGGTCATTTGATTCCCACCCTTGGTTTTGTCATGGGAAAGTGGAAGAAATGAATGGTGTTGCCAAGACTTAGACAAAGAAAGAGGGAGGGAATGGTGTCAACAGGTTACGTGAGAAAGGGAAAAAGAGAGCGATAAGTGAAAGGTGGTTGCGTGGTCTTGAAATCAACGATAAATGAACAAAGAAAGAGGAGTGAGAGTGTATGAGACAGTGAAGGGGCTGCCGCTGCGGTTCGGGGCAAATGAGGAAAAATGCAGAGGGGGTGAGTGGAAAAAGAGAAGGGAAGCTTAAAGCACAAAAAAGTTGAGGAAAGGGTAAGATGTATTTGCCTCATCTTCTTACACTTCAAGTTTCTCTTTTAGCTAGACAGCTCAGTTTAACAGCCATGGCGTTGGTAAATGCATACCACATAGCTTATTGGTTGAAATAGTCCACTCCACTGATTCAAATAATTCTGCGAGATTACATTTAAAACAAAACTTGTGGGCAGCATTCGATGATGTTAGAAGCATAAAAAACTCCACCATGCTGGATGAAGAGGTGTCAGATGACATTTTAACCACATTTATGGCACAGTATTCTGATTCAAGATTCAAGATTCAAAGCGTTTATTGCCATGTGTACAAGTATTTCTCTGTACAATGAAATTCTTTCTCTGATGTCCACACGCAGATGCTGGTTAATATGTTGTTACATCCCCACGAGGAGTGTGTGTGGGGACTGGTAACAAATAGGTCCAGAACGGAATGAAAGGAAAACAGAGACAGAGGTATTTAGTAAATAAAATTGTTTTTATTATAGATAATCTTAACATAAAGAGCCAGCAACGGCGTTTTTCCAATAACACTAGAAAAAGAAAAAAACAACAAAGAACACAACAACCAAACAAAAAACTCCACACCACGAGGAGGCACTTCCAGGGGCCCACAGGTCCACCCTGTCACTAGCAGCAGCTAGCTTTACTGCTGCTGAGTCCCACAAGCCCACACTACTCACATGAAGCAGCTCCCCACTGCTTCCACAACTCCACACCATAGGACCTCTTCCGACATCTAGGACATAATATGTAGACACCAGAGAAAACCACCCTCTCTCATCCAGTTCATCCCTAGCTTATATGACCTCAGAGAAGTTATTGCTGACTGGGCCCAGGTAGTAAATGAGGCCAATGAACAGCATTGTGTCCCCTGTGTCCTGGAGAGAGAGAAGAGTGAGAGAGAGACACAGGGGTGGAGCAAGGGAGGAGGAGGTGGAGAGAGACCACACCCCCACAAGGGAATTTCAAGAAGAGGCCCTAGCCTCTTCAAGAAGAAGCCCTAACATATGTACCAATAGATAAGTATTCTGATGGAAAGCATCTACGGGCCATGCCTTACTGTACATGGTTTCTTAATTATCCACCAATGCCTTCATGTGTTACAACAAGCGTTTCTGCTCTGACAAGATATATGTCACCGCATTGTCCCACATTATCGCTTACATTTTTTCAGTAAATGAAATGTAGGTGTCCTCAACTAGAAGTGCACATTCCATGAAGGAAAAAGCCCTATAAATTAAAAAATCCCCATGTTCTTCCAATGGAAACTTTCAGTCTAGTATCCTTTTTTCCCCATGATGATATGTTGTGCAGATGTTGAGAAAATCTCTTTCCATCAAAGAATAACAGCAGCGACGGAAGTCCCCCAGGAGAGATTCACGTACTAAAACTTGCTAAAATGCACAGACACCCAAACACGTCAGCACCTTAATGTGAGTGTGCATACAAGCACAAAACTTATTTCTTTATGTTTCAGAACATTGTGCCAACATAACATAAGATTTCAAGGTTGAACTAATGATTCTTTTAAAGCATTCTTTCGCCATTGTTGTGGAAAAAAACAACGGGGACAATGCTTCAGACCAAGTTTTACAAATTTACCAGAGAGTTCATCAAATTGAAACAGTGAGGAGTGACTGACTTTTTAGCAATTTCAGCCACATGTTGGGTCTTACATTTCCCATAACAACCACCAGCATCCTGTCTTCAGATCCTCCCTGCCCCCTGCCTGTATGTTCATGTCCTTTAGACACAACACCTCCAATGTGTATCCAATGTGTCTCCATGCTGCCAGTTAACTCTTACATAACTGTATTAGGGTTTCAGTTAATATATAATATACATTTTATATTAGAGAGGAAATGTTATTTTTCACTAGATGCACAAAGGACAAACTGTTTTCACACTGTTTTCACACAGTGAGTAGTGCTCCTCTTCATATATAATTAATTAACACTTAATTAACACTTATTTGTTTTATGCATAGATTAGGAAGATTGGTTAAACGCAGCAATCATGGTGAAGTGAGTTCAGATCTCACGTATGCCATGGTTTTGCATTTATCCCTCCACCTTTGTCCAATGTGGCCAAACTGACTCGTTTAAAACTTCAAAAAAAAATTGCATATATGAGACAGCTATTCATGAAAAGCTTCTCAGTGGTATGCTATGCAATGCATGCCTTTAAGTGAATTTTAATAGAACTTAATCTTCTCGAGCTGCCGGTGACTGGAAAGTTCACCATAAAAATTACAGATGGAGTCAATTTTAGGATCCTCTTTTCCAGTAGTCAGCGGGAAATCAGAGCTTTGCTTTCATGCTCATAAGCTGAGCAACAGTTTTACTGAGAAGAAAATTCCTGAGCTTCCCTTTAGTCACTTTGTTGAAATGTTTGTAGTTTACCCTCAATAGACATTTGTTACTTTTTATACTACAATAACAGGGAATTTAGGTGTGCAAACTTTCAGTTCCATGGTTTTTGGGAAACACTTGAATGCTCGTTTGCCTTCATTTCTGTGATTTTTATTTTTTTCGTCTGGTATTTAATGACATCTTAAGAAATGCAATACCTGGGCAATACAACACTGTGGGAAAGATACAGAGAGTATTTTATATGAATTTACCCTTAACATATATCAGTATTGGTAAAACTCCAGGAATTCAAAGAGCTGCAGGAATCCCTTTGAGTGTTTTCCACTCTTGGCTAACGTTCAAGCTTTTCCATGATGTCACTGCAGGCTTCAAGATATAGAGAGGATCCTTTGTTTTCTAAAGATCTGCTCTCCTAAAGCAAGAAGAGAAAAATATGTGAGGAGGCTTAGTGGGGGAGTAGAAAAGGCAAGCATCTATCAAAGAACATAGTATCACACTTTCATTTTTTTTTCTTTTTTTATCTGACCTGTGCTGAATAAATCCTCAAATATCTCTTCGTTCTTTCACTGTTGGTTATCTGTTTATTTGTTTTTTGCCAGTTTAATTTTATCAGACAGCAGAATTGATTTAAATTAGGTTGAGAGTAAAGTGGCACTGCTGTGATATTTGCAAACATTTAGGTGAATGGAAATAAAAGGTGCTGGCAACTAGGAAGCACCTCTAAATGCTCACCACATGATGAACACCTTTGCAACAATGTGTGGGACAGATGTCTGTCTGTGGCACGGGACGTGGATTAGAGCACTGCAATGATCTTTTTTAAACACTTCAATCCTTTCCCTCAAGAAAAAATAGTAACAAGTCTTAAAAGGAAAAGATGCTGTGCTGTAGGTCTCAGGCACATATTTCCAGAGGAATAATCACAGGCTGTGTTGCTGGCATGAAGCTGGCTGTAAATCTCAACCCGATCTAATGCTAATGAGGTTTTGTATAAAGACACTGAGCACCGGTTATTTGTTATGTACAGCCTTTAATTGTTTTCAGTTGTAAACTTTGGATCCGGGTTTACAAGATCTGTCCAAGTTCCTGTCTTCACCTGGCTGCTTTTGTACACACTGCCATAACAGTAGCAAAGTATTACCTCTGTGCAAGCACTGGCATAGATAGACTGACTGTGGAGTGGGAGATTGCAGGTAGATGGTGTGGGTCTGATATTTCACAAAGGTATCGCTTTCAAACATCACACAGGAACAGAGAGATAGATAGCTAGCATTTTCATTATTTCCCCTCTTAGATCCAGATTAACCCATGTGTTAACTGAGTATTCTTCAAAAGTGACTATATAACCCTCTACTTCACACAGAACACCCCCGGATATTTTCAAAGTGTAAATACTTGTAACTCATAATTAATGGCCTATGTGGGGAATATCTTCAGATATTAATCTTCCCTACACTGCACCGCCTTTAGTCGTCTGTGCTCTGAACACATGGTGTATTAATCAAATAATGCCCTCCTTTTCAGAGAGAGGAGGTTGATAGAAAGAGGGTGGAGTATTAAAGTGATAAAGCACATCGTTGCTTCATATTGTAATGTCGTCAAACACTGTTTGAATGAGTATGGTACACTTAAAACTGCAAGTGAATAAATGTATGTGCTTCCGCAAAGAACAAAGTTTAATCAGTATGAAAATTCAATGAACATCTTTTCATGGCCTTGGCAATCACTGACTCTTAACTCAACTGAACACCAGCGGGAAGTTTTGGAAGGATGTCAGCTCTCTCCACCACCATAATCAAAACCTTAAAAATATGGGAATGTACCTTAGAAGAATGGTGAAGAACTGCATAGCAATGGGAATTTATGACAAGAAAAATTGAAGCTGTTCTGTTTTTTAAGACACTAAATTTAGCTTTTTTATTTTCGTATGTTATATCTTTAATTGATCATCCTGCTTGTATTTTAAAGTGAAAACCCAATGACTTTCTCTTGGGTGTTTAAGTGGAGTTTGTTAAGTTAAAGAAAGGTAATTATAAGGCAACTACTTGTTTAAAACTGCTTGTGGACCAGTTTTCAATCATTTAAATGTATTAAGGTATGCATTTAAATACGCTCTATCCTGAATTTCCTATCATTCAGTGTTAGCCACATATACAGCTTTTCAAATTTGAGGATCATTTGATGCTTCTGGTAAATTCATTATAAACTGAGGAAATACTATAGTTTTTTTCTTCTGCCACACAAAGTATTATAAAACCCGTTGGACTTTGTAAAAAATAAAACAAAACATAATTACAAGGCTGAAAACAAGGCTATTTTTCTCAAACAAGTTTGAAGAAAGTTAACAATTTAGGCACTAACAGTGTGTGCATGTACTGGTTCACAAGAGTTTGGGTACTAAGTTTGTACTTAGGACCACTTGTCATTGTTTGCTTATACTGATTTGCTTTTCTTGCTTTTCTCTTCACGTTTGGAGTCATAGAGAAGTACTTTACAAGATAAACTTCAGTTCAGAGAAATCCCCCAAAAACACAAGTTTAATTTTGAGTCTCAGAAACATCACAATCTTGCAACTCCCACAGTTTTTGTTACTTCTAACATGTTACCTGGTTGCTACCTTATTTTTAATACATGCTTTCTAATCCCCTTTTTCTGTTTTCAACATGGATTTCTCTTTCTCTTTTTTCTAAAAACTGGGACAAATATCTTTCCACACAGAGCCATCATAAAGTTGGCCCAGGTACTATTCTGGTATGAGAATAGCTATAGACACAGAGGTTGTGTAGATCATTCAGGAAGTTAATTTTGGAGAACTTCCATGAGGCGTTCTGGAAAGATTCACCACCAGTCAAATCAAATTAGAAGCTCCAGATTTGTGAGTGTTTGCAGCTGAATGAGATTCACCCCGTATGACTTGTCTCTTGGTGTGCATTTACAGTCTTTTCTCAGCTTAGAACAGTTTCAGTAAAAGGAGATCATCATGTCTGAGTGTACTTAGAAGTTTCTAACACTAGGGGTCTGTCTTAGGATTTGCTGAATGAGAGCGAAATTGCTCAGTAAACAAACCCACAATTAGAAAACCCCTTGGTTCCAAATTAAGCTCACCTCATCAAGCACTGGCAGGGCAAGTAGCTAATCTAGCACCCATGACTCCATCAGTGCAGCTTGGAAGTGGGAAGCAGATTTAATGACTCTTTAAACTTACAATGGAGACTTACATTGAGATTATCCCTTTTCTCTCTTCTCTCTCCTTGCTCTGTTTCTGTTGTTTGTTTGTTTTTTGCCAGCTTATATTTTGAAAAACAGCGCAAACATGTATTAAGGAAATATAAAGGCTACTAAAAAAGAAAATAAATAACAAGAAAAATTCTAAAGATTAGTGGGAATGTATTTGATCAGGACTGACACCTGATCTATATACACTTTTCAGCTACACTTCACTTTGTTTCAAAATGAAATACTGAACTATATTTACTTTGTAATTTACAATTCACTTTAATATTTCCCATACAAAAAGATAAAATATGTACTATAAATTATGTGAGCAAAGGCTTTGGAATTCTGCAGGTCAAATTTTCATTATTTTCACTGATTTGGTTTATGACCCAAGCAGATAAATCAATTCCATCATCATCAGCTGTACATTGTTGCTTGGTGCTAAAAGCAAATGATATCAGGCTAAACTAGGCCTTAACACCAGCAGCCTCATTTGACGTTGGTAAATATGGAGCTGCTCAAAGCTAACCGCTGTAGCCTTTTAGTCTTATTAGAGCATCCAGGATATAGAGAGTATAAGTGACATTTGACCTGCTGACACTATTATGGAAACTGAATTTGAAGACTGCACATTTATAGCTGTACCTAATTTCATGACTACGAACCAATATTTAACAAAACATTTCACCCAAAAAATTTAAATCCAACCTTTTGATACTGTAGAGAAGATAAATGGAGTTATAACTAAGTTTTGTGTGGTGGTAAATTGCGAACACTGCTGGCCAAAAATGCTGAATTTCACAATGCTTTTCTTTAAACCTACAAAGCATACTTCTTCCACCACAGCAATTCTCATGTCAAAGATTAAAAGCACCAGAATTAATGCTGGCACAATCAAAGCCTCGTGAATACTTCAATAGGTCAAGCCAAAACACAAAACTTTACAGAACCTTTTTATGAGAGAGCTCATTTCGCGCTGAGGTTGTTGTGCAAAACTTCACAGTCACTTATCAATTTTCAACTCATCATAACTTCCGTGTTGTTAGAAGCGCAATAAAACATTGCAATAAAAGTGGTCTGTCAGTTAGTTGTATTTGCTGCTTTATTGAGTGTGATCAAGCTACAGCCAAATGTCTGGAGCCAAACTTAAGCCCGGACGATTATTAAGTGTATGTGTAGCACACATCTAGAGCTTGTCAAACAAAACCACCCAATATAAGGAAATGTGGGTGACAGCAACTTCTGTTAAACAGCTGCAGCTATAAGACACTGATGTGACATCAAGTTTTCAATTTTACTGACAATATGAGGGGCTGAAGAGTCCACTTGTCACATTTTTCAAAGCAGTAAGAGCTTTCTATGAAACCATTTTTTCCTTGCTGACAAACAGAACATTATTTCTTCAATATGTCCTATATATAAAAGCAGAAGATTCTTTGTATGTACATCACTTTTTTGTGTGTGCAAGTGCCCTTTTCCGTCATTTCAATCTCTTAGAAAGCCCTCAATCTTCAAATCTTATTTTAGCTTTTTCTCCTCGCAAACTTTTCTTAGAGACTGAACAAAGTGCCCACATTTCTCACCCACTTACACCTAAACAGGAACTTTGAAAGTATAGCCTGTAACTTTGTGTGTATATGTATGTGTGTCACGTGTGCATCTCCCTCCGCAAATGTAGTAGCACATGGGTGTGCGTTTGCTTCATAGTTTACGCGTATATGTGATTTTCTATGTTATATTTGTTCCAAAGTATCAATTTGGTGAGCAGGGCTTGACTTGGTGGCCAGTAATAAGCTTCTATTCCCGTGCTGCCTGTGCAGTGGTGTTCACCACAGGCAACTATGTGGCTAGCCGCCCATGGCACCACAAGGGGAGCCATGGATTTGACTGGTATGAGTCAACTGCAACTCTCAGACACAGGGCCACAAAGGGGTGCATCAGGTTGTCAAGCTTCAAAGCAAATTTTGGTTTTAAGTGGAGGTGGTTTTAAGTTAAAGACATATCTTTCACAAACTTTAATAACATAATATGACGTTACTGAACAGAGATCCATGGGGTTCATAGAGGGCAAGTCTAGTGTAATATCATCCTCGATTAGATCAGACACTGAATAAGCTGGGAATTTAGATTTTGTTTTTCAAAGCTTCTTTAGAGTAAGTAATATATTTAAGTGGTGAGGGAAACATAGCCAGAAAGATAAGTAATGTAGATAGGAGTATTGGGAGGCTATGCATATGGCAAAGAGAGAGGTGTCAGAGACAAAGGCTTATAGTGAGTCGTATGTGAGGCTGGACGTTAAAAACTTGTATCTATTGGCTAGGGAGAGAGATTGAGCTTGAACTTTTGTGCAGCAAGTTAGAGTGATTAAGAATTGAGATGGAAATGTGCTAATGTGTGAAGAAAGTGCGTTGAAAAGGTGGAAAGAGTACATTGAGGAGCTAATAAATAAAGAAAATGAGAGAGATGACAGTTAGTGAGTCAGGAAGCACAGAGAACTAATAAGAGAAAGAAGGGAACTGTCCAGATGACCTGTGGAGGTATGGAAATGTCTATAAGAGGGCAGTGAATGTTTTAAAGGTATTGTTTAATACAGTCTTGGAGAGTGAGAGGAGGCCTGAAGAATGAAGAAGTGTAGTGGTACCGATTTTTAAGAACACCTTTGTTCTTAAAAATCGGTACCACTACACTTCTTCATTGTGCAGAGTTGAAGTAACTACTGGGAGATAAAGTTGATGAGCCATACCACAAAGATATGGAAAATAGCTGTTGAAACTATATTAGGAAAAGAGGTGATAATCAATGAGCAGCAGTATGATTTCATGGAGAGAAAGAGCACTACAGGTGCACAAAAGAGATGAAAAAGAGAGTGTAGTCAGGGTAGAGTGGGTGGAGATGAGTGTCAGGGGTGATTTGTGACAGAAGGATAGGAACAAGAGTCAAAATAGAAGCTTTATAAGATTGTAGTAATATTGAACATGATGTGTGGTTTGGAGATGGTGATGCTGAAAAAATATCAGAGGCAGAAGTGGAGGTGGCAGAGCTGAAGATGTTAAGGGTTTTTTTTACTTGGAGTAGCCAGAATGGACAGGATTAGAAATGAGTACAACAGAGGGACAGCTCAGGTTGGCGTTTTGGAGACAATGTTGAAGAGCCAAGGCTGAGATAGTTTGAACATGTGCAGAGTAGGGATAGTGGATACACTGGACAAAAGATGTTGAATATGCAGCTGCTAGGCAGGAGGAAATGTATACGATCACAGAGATGATTCATGGATGTAGTGAAAGGGAACGTGCAGAGGCTGGTGTGACAGGGGAAGATGCTGGGTGTAGGGTGAGATAGAGGCTGATGATTTGTTGTGGCAACCCATTAAAGGGACCAGCCAAAAGAATAAGATGAACCAAGTATGTTTTCCTTGCTGAAAAACAGAACATTATTTCTTCGATATGTCCTATATATAAGAGCAGAGGATTCCTTTGTATGCACATGCATGTTACTGAGCTTTGACTGTCTGAAGATAGATTGAAAGTAGTCCTGATATTGGAATATTGAACATGGTATTAGTCTTTTTATGAATAAGAGAAATATACTCTTATTATATACTAATACATGATCCTACCGACATGGATTATTTCTGCTGATAGTTATTGGCAGTTACACATTATTGCCAAACTTTTTAGGATTAAAATATTGAACTAAAAAAAACAAAAAAGATCCTCAAAGGTTGAGGATCTTTGGTTGATAAGGTGTTCAGAGGTTCTGTCATGGGATGTTTTTTATGAGTAACAAAATGAAAAGTGATCTAATAATTCAGAAAATATCAGCATTCATTGTTGTATTGATCAGTTGCAGAGCTGTTGCTTACATTTTATCTGCTTATTAAACTGTGTCATGTTATCAAAACTTTGGATTATGTTTTTCTTTCTCAGTTTCATCAAACTGGGTCATCACAATAGTTACAGTATATCTTCAACGTGGATCCCATCCTTGCATTTTTGTGGTCTGCATAACTGATAGGAAGTATGAAAACAGTGGAAAAATGCTACCTGAATCATAGTGGAAGAAGGCTTTGGAAACACTGACAGTCCTGTTGGGAGGAGTGATTCCACATGTGGGAGTGAGTTCTCGCTCTGGTTAAATGATTCCAGACATGTTGCTTTTCTTATCAGATTGACTTGGATGCACAGGGAGCAAGCCAGCACGTGCAGGAGTATATCAAAAAATATACAGAAGCATGAATGCTCCCATCTCACCCACTCTCTACACAGAAAGATACATCAGATATAGCATAAGAATAATCAAACAAACACCCAGCTGTTCTGTCCCTTCTGCTCAAAGTATAAGTACCTCCTCTGGAAAAGCGCTGGATCAGCATCACTCAAATATCTTCATACTGGTCTTTTATGTCATTGTATGTCCACCCAGCAGCCTTCTGCTCTTAAACCAATGAGTTGGCATTCTTAGACAGCCAGATGTTGTTGATGTGTTGAATAAAAACATGAAAAATCTTATTTGAAGTGGCTTAAAGTCAAACAGAGTTGTTGCATATAACTGAGCACATGACAGCGGTTAGTGGTAGCAACAAATCCAGTGAGAATTATGTCTAAAACCTGCAGTTTGCCTTAGCTCTGGGACATTTTAGCATTTTTGTGCTCGTTCTGGTATTTCCACTAGCTAATTTCCAAGCACTAAACAGGAGGTAGACAAAGTTACTAAAGTATTTAGTAGTTAAATTAGAACTGGTTTAGGGCGTACGTATACAGAACCATGTGGTTTTAAGAGTTTCTGTATTAGAGTAGCTATCTGTACTGTACATCCACTATCATGGTTTGAGATTGCTTTGTACTCTTTACTCATTTTCATAAACTTATAAAATACTTATATTCAAGTTTTGCATTAATTAGTTTCAGGTTTTGTATTCTCTAGCGCATCTGAGTTTGTTATTTCTGGTTCTTATGTTAGTTCCCTTTCATATCCAGTATGCTCCTAGTCTCGTCTCTATGTCTTGTCATCAGGATCACCCCTGTGTTTTTCGCGCTCTTCTGTCTAAGTCGCTCAGTGTGTGTGTGTGTGTTACTTCCTGTTTTATTTTGATAGTCTCCTGTCTCAAGCCAAGTCGAGTTAAGTCAAGTGGCTTTATTGTCATTTCAACCATGTGCAGTGGTACACTACACAGTGAAGCAAGACAGCGTTCCTCCAAGACCATGATGCTATATATAACAGACAATCAACACAGGACTACATAAAGTGCAAGAACAACAACAGCAACAGAACAATGCAGACACAAGGCAGTGCAGACACAGTGCAATAAAAAAGTATCTGTGTTATTATGCAGTTATTCAGTTTGTATTATGTCCTGTTATTGTTTAGTTTTGTATTTACCTTCTAGTTTTTATGCCTTCCTTCAGTTGTGAATTTGAGTTTAGTTCCATTTTGCTAAATCCTGCAGTCCACTCCCTTTTTACCAAACACCTGCTTACATGACAATACCAAAAAATTTGAAATAACAGTTGTTCAATTTCTGAATTCTGAGAAATGAAGCTAATGCACAAGTTCAAGAAGCAAGATGTATAAATACTCACCTGCCTGCTTTCCTGGGTGTTAGGGTGCATGAAACCATCTTCCCATGCTGTCAGTCTTCATGCTGACATCATTACTCTAGTCCAATCGTCTTCTTGCCTGTATTCTTTGAGCCAATCACACTTTCTGTGTTTGAAAGAAACTTAGAACATAAATAGCCAACATTACAACAAAGAAAAACTACATTTAAATACTAACAGAGGTTAAGGCTTAGACATTATGTCCAAAACATAATCCAAATGAATGCTGGGTCTATGTGTGTAAGGAGACTGCTTTTTGTTAACTAGTTCACTGCTTTACTTGTAAAAGTGATGCCAGCATTTACTCATATATTGGCAACATCCCCATTATTGGAAACATTTAGCAATAAACGTGTAAATGTTAATTACTTAAGTTCAGTTATTTTTTTGACTGCAATTTTGTTTAAATAATATGTATAAAATAAATACTGTATCAGCAATATAGAGTTATGCTCAAGTGAAATAAAAACTAAACTTTTAATAAACTGATGGAAAACTCGTATGGTTCCTCTGCTCCCCACTCTTCCACTCCAGTTTTTAAGAATACAGAATTTTGATTGGCTTGTTAAAGAAGCTTGTGGATGGACGCACAATATTCAGCAGATTACAGGCACTGTGGAAACAGAGCTACATCCAGCTGGCAAGTTCTTTAACCCAAAACCACTATGCTGGAAATCACCCAATGAATACACTGTGGGAGGTGACCGTGGAAAGTAGAAAGCTACTGCCGCTACTGCTTTTACCTTTTCCACTATAACTGTCTCTCTAAATATAATTAACAATCAGGATGGAGGAAATATATTAATATAAAAAATATTGCTGTAAAGATGGATGACTTTGATGAAGGCTATCTTCCAAAATTACTCATCGACCAAATTTTATGGTATTTTCCTCCAGCCATGTATTGTTATAGTGCCATCAGTGGAAGATGTAGTCAGTGGAAACAAATGGCCCATTCATATTTTCAGCATTGTGGATGATATGAGTGATCTACTCTATAATCTGCTTCATTTGTTTTTCCATAATTGTAACCACAGTTGTCTCTTCGGCCCTCAGTGGAAGTATACACTGGTGAAGGCAAGGGCTTAGGCCAGTGTGGCTTGCGCTTTAGCCACTTCTTACTTTGAGGTACAGTGACATTGTATCTTGGCCACAAATTCATTTCAGTGCTTCACATTTGAATCTTTTTGGTTTGATGGTGCAGCATTTAGCTATCTATGTGTATGACAAGGTTTTTTCATCAAAAAGGCCAAGAATAAAAGAACACCACTCAACTGATTCCAGAAACAGTAAGATTAGTAAAAGAACCCCGCAAAAAAAAATGGGAGCATTATTTCAGCAATTTAATCCTTAATTTGCAACATTTTCCTAACACAATTATAGTTGGACAACCCTTCAAAATGTGACTAAGCAGAAAGAAATGCGGTCCAGTGTGTGCAACTTGGAAGCCAAAATCCCGATTTAAATTCTTGATACTTAAATTGCTCGTTTAGAGGTCAGATTCAAGTCTTGACTTCTGCTGTAATCCACATTTATTTTTTGTACTTTTTTATTCATATTCAACTTCTTTTTCACATGTACTTGTATTTTGGGTGCTCAAGTGTGTACTGGCAAAGATATCAACATGACTTACATGTAAAAATAAATAAAACAGCATGTGACAATTACATTTATTAGTCATGACAATAATAATTAGGCAGTGTTTAAAGTTGCATAAAAGATAATTAAAGAGACTAGTGAGAATGCCAGCCGGAGCTGCAAATACGTAATTACAACACAAAGCTCCTTAAGAGTCACTCAATTACAAGTTTATTGTATTTCCTTTTATGTTACTCTCCATTCAGTGAATAATCTAAGCACCTGGAACCTTGATCAAATCCTGAAGTTGTTTGATAAATAAACCACATTTTGAGACAGTTTAAATGCTGTTAATTTAGCAGACAAAGCTCTATAACTTATTTCTGTGCTTTCTTCTTGTTTATTTAGACAATAAAAATTATTCAGTCATAAGAAAAAACATACGAAGCTAGGGAAAGTGTTCAGCTTTATTTGAGAACACAGCTGGAACCCCAGTTGTTACTGGTTTCATTCCCAGGGTTGAGTCCTGCAATGTCAAATTCTTTTCTAAGAACTTATGAGCATGCATCCAGAAACCTGCGACTGCTAAAAACCAAGTTAAAATGAATCATCAGGATGCAGTTCAGCACACAGCTGGGTTCAGTAAATGCCTATATGTATTTGAGTGCAAGTTTTATCTTAAAAAGTTGATGGCTGGTTGGAAAAGGAGTTTCCCTAGCGTCTGATTTTATGACTGGAAACCTACGTATGTACTCACTCATTAAGATGTCAGAGGGGATATACCTGCTGCAATAAAAAGCCAGCAGGCAAGCTTAGTCACTAATCTGTGAGAAACAAACTCTAACTCCAGCATTAAGTAGTATAAGAGCAGCCTTCAGCCAAACAATAGATAGAGTAGACCTCTAACACTTGCTTTGGGCTATCATGCTGTTTTTTTTTGTTGTTGTTGTTTTTGAAGGGGAGGGTCAAGTGCATAACAGAAAAGAATTGATATTTCTGGGCACTTTTGCATTTTCTTTTGGTGCTGTTTGGAATTGGCCACTTATATTTTCAGGGCTGGACCAATCTTTATCTTTCTAGGTGTAGGAATAACTGTGATGTTTAATATTAGCAATTATGCTACAGTAAACACCTTAATGCAAATATACAGAATTGGTAAATATATATACACATGTGATATGTACAACAGATTTGTAATGAATTATAAAGAGAGCACAAATAAACTAAAAACTGTAAACAAAAACGTTACTGTGCATTGATGCTGTTTTTTTATAAATGTACCAAATACTTACTAGTATAACTTTAAAGAATGCTGAATGTTGCTGATCTGCTGTTATATGCTTTGAAAGATTTATAGTGTATTCCCAGACCCCATCCCTCTCTAAAGACTGATCTACAATTGCAGACTGTTTATGAGAATAGTCTCAATCAAAACAGCTGCTATTGTAGAAATGTCAGAGTGAAACTGAATTCTGTAAATAAAAGTTTTAAGCAAAGGATCAAAGATGACTCGGAGATTTATGTTTGATCACAACAAACAAAAGTAATGAGAAACATTCATGGCCTATGAAAACAGCGACTCTAAGTGCTCTAAATCCAAAGAGATTCATGATTTCAAGCGTCTTCGTTGCACAAGCCATGTATGCACATGTGCCAAGTTCCCAGCAATGTCATTATTTTTGGCTCTTATTTCTTTTACTTTATTTCTCTTGTCTTTTCTCATCTTTTGCAGCATCGTTTCAGTTATTTTTGAGTGTGTCATTGGTTGTAGAAGTTTAAAAAGCCAAAAGTCAGTTGTTGCTAAATGAGCTAAGCGTTCATATTTTTATTTTCTTTCCCTTGAAGTATAATAAAAAGACATGACTTAGCAGTACAGTAGGGTTTTTTCCCATTGCCAAGCTACGATTATCAGCCTCTACATTCAGTGTCAGCCAGTTCCTCTCCTCTATCACTTTTTACTGCTGTCAGTCAGAGAAAGGCCTCCAGGAGACTTTTACTCATGAAATGTGAGCCACTTCAGGCATGTTTAGATTATTGCAGACCTCTCCACTTAACTAGCCATAACACTCTGTTGACTGCTGAAAGCAGCAAAAGCATTCATCACATTTAGTTGACAAGAAACATGAAAATAGGATGGCCTCTGTAAATATCGAGTAAACTTGTAGGTTGACTTCTGCAATAACTGGATAAGTCTAGAGTGCAACCCTTTTATCATGGTTTTTCCCTTTATACACCAAATTATGATGCACATTTAATATGAGCTGCAAAAGGGTCAGTTTTACCGTCTCAGCAACTATGACTGATATTTTGCACAGTCTGTTTGTGGTTCCCGGTGGGTGATTACATTTTTTGCATAACACAACCAGCATTGTCTTATGTAGTAAAATTTCCTACATTCACTAGATTGGTACAAAAATGCACTTACACACACATGAAAGCCAATATGTAAATGACACTGGTGTCCCACAGAGAATTCCTCTTTGCTAACAGAGAAACTGTTATTTTAGCCGTTCTTCTGTGTGGTAATCATCCAGAAATCTGAAGATTTATTTTTAAGCATCATGTTTCTTCTCACAGTACTGCTGTACATTATCACTATGCAACTACAGCATAAAATTGCAACCTCAGCGTTTCTGCAGTAGACTTTTAAAATATTATTTTCGATTTGTACAGATGTTATGACCAGTATTGCTGATCTCCTTTTTAAAAGGTTTGCAGTAAGAGACACTATTAGCCTGTAATGTCTTTGCAGTTTAAAATAGGTAACTTTACAACATTGGAAACTGAAAGTACACCTTCCCACAACTTGACAATCTCCCACTAGGTGAAGCCATCTGAATGCCACATGAAATTATAACAAACATGCTCAGACAAACATACATTCCACTGAGTGGTTATGTGGTTTTCAGCGTCTAGCATGCGTCCCTCACCACCCCCATCCAACCAAAGAGGGCTTTCTAGCTGGATAATTTGTAGCAATGAGAGGCTTGACGTTACATCGACTTAGTCTGGTAGAGAAAATCTAAGATTGCTTCGTTCTTATTGCAGGTCATGGCTTACTTATGAAGGGAATTGTGATTCAAAGCCTCCTTGTCGCTCCAGGTGAAGTGACTCTGGGTACTCACTGAAGTTCTCCATGACATTTCCAGGACAGCACAAGATGTTTCATGCCTCCAAAGTGAAATTTGACTGTATGAAAGTATGTTAGGCCCTATTTAAATTGCTTTGTCATTAGATATCTGTATGTTTATAATCAAATGAACAGTAAGAAAAAAGTAGGTCATGGGGGGTTATTTGTGAGAAGGATTCCTTGGCCACTTTGGCTAGAAGTTACAGACTAGACCACAGAGAGCTTTCATAAGAAAATAGTTCCAGAGAAAACTATAAACACTGCAATGTGTGAATTTGCTGTGCTACAAACTAAATTCCTTTCACAGCCATCGTTTGGTAGAATTTCAGTTATATATCTTCTATTAAATCTACCTGTAGCTTCACAATGGTTCCAGTAACTTATAGGCTCTACATGATGTCTTACATCTTATCTAATTTTTTTATTGACCCAAATTACCTTGTAAGTTCCATCAACCTAGTAGCTGCAAATATTTTTGTGATTAGTTAACAAAAATGTGAAATTACATCTAATAATCTACTGTATTTGACAACTTAATGTGATTCCGTACTGTAGAGGTAACAATAAAAATAAAGTGCTCTGATTTAGGCTAAAATTATACATAAAATCACAATGGCATGTCAGAACACACTGCGATGCACATAGAGCAGCATGTGGAATGTAGAAATGTTTGAGTTGATTTTTGAGAAAATGTATGCCATATCAAACTGCTAATGGTCATTTTATTGCAGTGTGTCATGGAGAGAACTTTGGCCCACGCCTTGGTTTCCTCACTTC
Organism: Pundamilia nyererei; assembly: GCF_000239375.1. Classification (NCBI taxonomy): domain Eukaryota; kingdom Metazoa; phylum Chordata; class Actinopteri; order Cichliformes; family Cichlidae; genus Pundamilia; species Pundamilia nyererei. The sequence continues at coordinate 2,981,474 of NW_005187432.1, read as the reverse complement.
TTCAGGCTGAGAACCCATGAAAAAGGAGTTATTTTTCAGCAGTGCAGGAGCCTTTGCAAATCACATGTCCTGATCCTTCAGTGTGTGGGTCTAAAGTTTTATACTTTATTAGTGAAGGTGTTGACAAACTTTGTGTTACCATAACTGGTACCACCCCATTTTGCATCATTTAAAAAGCACATCTCATATGACTGTTTTTGTGGTCTTCATTATCTGCAAACCAGTTATGTGGAAATAACATTTTCCATCTTTAGTGTATGTTAGAGATTGCCCTCCAGTGCACACTGCCAGTGTTGGTTCACCGATTTTTCCAACATTACAGAGATGGTTTGATCTGTGTCTCTAATATTCCAAGCATCTCTAATAAAAGTGATGTTAATTTTTTTGCAGTGTATTTTGCAGTCGCTGAAATGTACATTTCTTCAAAAACATCTAAAATGTGTATTTGAAATAGCTTTGATTCTTAGACTAGAACTCACTGGCTGAATATCTAATCAGAGCGGCGTCTTTCCAATCCTATCTGTTTCTGGAAAGCAGAAAGAATAATTTGAGTTTGAAACTTGAAAGTACTCTGATTAAAAGCTGCTTTTGAAAGAAAAACAAAGCCACAGGGGAACATTTTCAAGACATTTTTGTTTTTATAGCTGCGTTGGGCTGAACCATGCATAGAGCAGAGACTTATTATAGAATAATTATACAATGTCATCTTGGTACACACTGGTAGCAAATGCATCAGTTGTAATAATATGGTTCCAGCTACAAAGAGGCAGCTCCAAGGCTAGGCCTTTCTGAAAATTGTAGACTGCCCAAGAAACTAGAACATATAAGGAGCAACTGGACGTCTCTCAGTACATTTTGTCGGCTGGCCGAGCCAGTCTGTTTGAAAAGCGAAGCTGAAGACATTAGTTTTGGTTGTACATGTTTTCAGTTCCAGTGGAGGGCTACACGAATTAAACCAAACATTTTGGGCTAGAGTCCCAGGAAGCAACATGAACAAGAGGTTAGAACATTCTCCACCAAACAAGTTGAAAGAAAAAAGCAAGAGGAAAAAAAGGGCCAGCCATCTGCCTGAAACAAATATGCATAGCCTAGCAGGCTGCTTTCAAATAGGTTTTCTACTGCTGAGCAAGCACAAGGTCACAAGGCTATCAAGCTGGGTTATATTAAAATACAGTTAGGTTCATATATAT
>NW_005187432.1:2890219-2980177 GCF_000239375.1 Pundamilia nyererei | reverse complement strand
TATCATTTTCTACAGTATCCACATTTAAACTGGATGAAGGGTTTAGCAGTTTCACCTCCCTAACATGTGCCACCCTCTTTTTAAAGGGACCAAAAGTAAATAACTCAGAGGCTACTTCCTGGGCAGGTGTGGACAATTCCTCCATTATGTCATTATCAATTAAGCAGATAAAAGGCCTGTAGTTAATTTGAGGTTTGGTAGTTGCATTTGGATTATTTTTCCATAAACGGATAACATGCAGTCTAAAAGGCTCCCCTTCGCCATCCTTAAGCTGTAAAAACAGAAAAAGCCCATCCGAGAAATTTCTACAATAGTAAGAATGGCAAAATTTACAGATTGTTACATCCTGAGAAAGAAAAAAAGCACTGGTGAACTCAACAACACAAAAAAAGACTAGATGTCAATGGAAGACAACAGTGGTGGATGATCGCAGAATAATTTCAATGGCGACCCCCCTTCAACACAGCCAACCCAGTGAACAACACTCTCCATATCGATATCCAAGTCTACCATAAAGTGAAGACTGCATGAACAGAAGAGGTCGAATTAATTCTGAGGTGTTCAGAGACATACTGTCTGCTCAAATCCAGCTAAATGCTGCCAAATTGATTGGGTGGCATTTCATAATCTAGATGGACACTGACCCAAAACATACATACAAAGCAATCCACGAGTTTATTAAAGCAAAGGAGTGAAATATTCTTGAATGGTCAAGTATTAATCCAACTGATGATGCATTTTACTTGTTGAAGACTAAACTTTGGAGTGAAAGGCCCACACACATACAGCAGCTGAAAGCTGCTGCAGTAAAGGCCTAAAAAAAAGGTAAAAACCCAGAATCTGGCAATGTCCATGAGTTCAAGACTTCAGGCAAGATGTCATTGCCCGCAAAGGATTTTCAAGTATTAGAAATGAACATTTTATTTCCAGTTATTTCATTTGTCCAATCCATTTTATGCTATAATTAGCCACAGACCTAATTCAGTCAAATGTGACTGAATTAGGTCTGTGGCTGTTTATATTTCTTTACTGCTTATATTTCATTCTTGTAGGATAAGATTTACATTTTATGAAGGCTATTTATATTATTTATAATTAATTCTTCGATCTTAAATATGATCAACCTATCTCTAATGATCGGCTATGTACCACAGGCCTTCAAGCTAGCTGTAGTTAAACCTTTACTCAAAAAGCCATCTCTAGACCCAGCAGTCTTAGCTAATTATAGGCCAATCTCCAACCTTCCTTTCATATCAAAAATCCTTGAAAGAGTAGTTGTCAAACAGCTAACAGATCATCTGCAGAGGAATGGTTTATTTGAAGAGTTTCAGTCAGGTTTCAGAGCTCATCACAGCACAGAAACAGCTTTAGTGAAGGTTACAAATGATCTTCTTATGGCCTCTGACAGTGGACTCATCTCTGTGCTTGTCCTGCTAGACCTCAGTGCAGCATTCGATACTGTTGACCATAATATCCTATTAGAGCGATTAGAACATGCTGTAGGTATTACAGGTACTGCACTGCAGTGGTTTGTATCATATCTATCTAATAGACTCCAGTTTGTTCATGTAAATGGAGAGTCCTCTTCACACACTGAGGTTAATTATGGAGTTCCACAGGGTTCAGTGCTAGGACCAATTCTGTTTACATTATACATGCTTCCCTTAGGCAGTATCATTAGAAGACATAGCATACATTTTCACTGCTATGCAGATGACACCCAGCTCTATCTGTCCATGAAGCCAGATAACACACACCAATTAGTTAAACTGCAGGAATGTCTTAAAGACATAAAGACCTGGATGGCCGCTAACTTTCTGCTTCTTAATTCAGATAAAACTGAGGTTATTGTACTCGGCCCTGAAAAGCCTAGAAATATGGTATCTAAGCAGATTCTTACTCTGGATGGCATTACCTTGGCCTCCAGTAACGCTGTGAGGAACCTTGGAGTCATTTTTGACCAGGACATGTCCTTCAATGCACATATTAAACAAATATGTAAGACTGCGTTCTTCCATTTGCGCAACATCTCTAAAATTAGAAATATCCTGTCTCAGAGTGACGCTGAAAAACTAGTTCATGCATTTATTACTTCCAGGCTGGACTACTGTAATTCATTATTATCAGGATGTCCAAAAAACTCACTGAAAAGCCTTCAGCTAATCCAAAACGCTGCAGCAAGAGTACTGACAGGGACTAGAAAGAGAGAGCATATTTCTCCTGTTTTGGCTTCCCTTCATTGGCTTCCTGTTAAATCCAGAATTGAATTCAAAATCCTGCTCCTCACATACAAGGTCTTAAATAATCAGGCCCCATCTTATCTCAATGACCTTGTAGTACCATATCACCCTATTAGAGCACTTCGCTCTTGCTCTGCAGGCCTACTTGTTGTTCCTAGAGTATTTAAAAGTAGAATGGGAGGGAGAGCCTTCAGTTTTCAGGCCCCTCTTCTATGGAACCAGCTTCCAGTTTGGATTCGGGAGACAGACACTATCTCTACTTTTAAGATTAGGCTTAAAACTTTCCTTTTTGCTAAAGCATATAGTTAGGGCTGGACCAGGTGACCCTGAATCCTCCCTTAGTTATGCTGCAATAGACATAGGCTGCCGGGGGATTCCCATGATGCATTGAGTTTTTCCTTTCCAGTCACCTTTCTCACTCACTATGTATTAACAGACCTCTCTGCATTAAATCATATCTGTTATTAACCTCTGTCTCTCTTCCACAGCATGTCTTTTATCCTGTCTTCCTTCTCTCACCCCAACCGGTCGCAGCAGATGGCCGCCCCTCCCTGAGCCTGGTTCTGCCGGAGGTTTCTTCCTGTTAAAAGGGAGTTTTTCCTTCCCACTGTTGCCAAAGTGCTTGCTCATAGGGGGTCATATGATTGTTGGGTTTTTTTCTCTGTATCTATGAAGCGCCTTGAGGCGACTTATGTTGTGATTTGGCGCTATATAAATAAAATTGAATTGAATTGAATTGAATTGAATATTTCTAAGAATTTTCTTATTTTTTCATTCTTTAATTGATGGTTTATTTACTTTCTTGTACATTGTGCATTGGCACTTTGTTGCAATGTGCTTCTGACGGCTTGACTGAGATATGGCAGAGTGATTTATCATGAAGTTTGTTATTACTGTTCAAAACTACATCAGGTGCATGTTTGATACATACTTTTAATATTAATGTTTCATATTTCCCGGAGCTTAATGACACTGTTGATTTTTTGACTTTCAGAGAAGTCAGCAAGGCTTTTTTCTTTTTTCATAAAATATTTCAGCATCAACTAGGCAGGCATGAAAATTTAACTGAACCTTTAGGTACCTCCATAGATTTGATATTTTTTTTATCGCAGTTTATTGTTTTGGTAATTGAAGGATTGCCATGGAATTTGGCACAGTAATTCCTGGGAATGTGAGGAAGAACTGGAATGATGTTACTAACCTTCCCATTTTTTAATTGTGCCTTTTAAAAGAACTACAATGGTGGTAGTGTTGGCTTAGGGAACATCTTAAATGCAATGCACATTCAAACACAGGATCCAGAAGGCCATTCCATGTATGGATAGATGAATACTTTTTTAGGATCCAGAAGACAGGGGTCAGTGTAGAGTGGACAGGTATGTGAATTACCCACAATTCCTTTTTTGCAAGAACAAAAAAGGCACATGAGTCTGATCCAGAGGGAAAGCTCTTTGGCTGATAGGATGAAACTACTTGAAACCGAAAGAGATGATGTTGGCACAGGCAGCTTGCAAAATAACACAGACAAGCGCATTAGAGAGCCTGATTAGTGCAACCATAGACAACAAACTGGCAGAGAATAGTTGTTTGAGATGGTCTTTAAGTGCTGTTGAGTTATGATTAGATGAAAAACAGGTGCATCAGCTAAAGAGCAGAAAAGCAGGTGGATCCAACAGCAGGCATAATCCAGGGTGGAACCTGCCCACTCCCACCTGAGAGGAAAGGAAAGATCAAATATATGAGCAGAGAGGGCTCTTTGCCTTGATCGAGGTTAAAACAAGGTTGAACAAGGTTTAAAAAAAGCAACCAGTCGTGAAAGACAACAAATAGATTTTTTTTAAAAATCCCATGTTTGTGGGACCTATTATCAGACCACTATTCCTGCAACGTAGAGTTTAGAAAACAAGCAAAAACACGAACATGCAAAAATGGTATGTGACCTCATTTTGAAAGGAATTTTAGTTGTGCTGCAATTGCTTTCTGCAGTTTTAATCCTAATTCCAGAAATACATTAACTAAGTTTGGTCACAACTGCAAATCCTGTGCAAAGTCATCTCTTCCCAGAACACTAAACATTCTCAGCCAATAGCTCTACTTCCTACATTGTGATAAGTAAATATTTGTGCTGACAAATATTATAAAATGTGGTTTCTTCAAGAATGGTTTCCATTGTACTGTTAAATCTGTCTGGCACACAAGAAAAAACAAATCAGGAGGGGAACTATAGTTTCCACCTGTGCTCCCATTCCTTGTTCCAGTCATCATTTGCCATTAATTATCAAGCAGCAGGGGGAAAAAAACCCCGAAAGAAAATCTAAGTGCTCTGGAGGAAACTCCTGGAGTCTGGAAAATATTCCATTTTGGCCACAGAAGCTTTTATATTAACCATTGGCCCATGCTGGAGCTATTCATACTCTTTTCACATTCTTTTGCTTTCAGGAAACGTCTAAAATAACAGCTCCACCCCACAGCTTCATTTGCATTTAGTGCCTCCACTTCTGTATCTCCTCTATCATTAATCTAAACTCTTTTCTTTCAGGTTAAAATTAAGGAAATGAGGGAATTCTCCTTATTTGCCGCTTTTTTTCTTCTTTTTTTCCATAACTCCATAAAGTACAGTGTTTAAGGATAGATGCTACTGAGACTGTCGGGCTGTAGTATCTCTAGGGCATGTACTGTCTTCTATAATTAGTTTGCACTGGGATGTAGTGATGCTCTACGTGCTGCTGTTTAGACCTCATCCAAAGCACAAGGGGCGGGCCCAGAGACAACTTTCCCAACTGGTGATTTGATGAAGGAAGGATTTTCCAGTGTCAGTATCTCAGAGCCGGTTCAGGTTCAGTGTTGCGGCGTTAGTCCAGCCTCCTCACGGTGTACAACTCTCAGGGAACGGAGTGGCTTGCGCTTTTTTCATGAAAGCCCTTTGCCACCAGTGCGAGAGCTGGGCTAAAGGGGAATCGGATCTGAAGGGCCCAGTCTGGCTGTAAGAAGCATCCTTGTACTTTCCCACATGGCGCTGTAGTATAAGCACATTTTTGTGGACTGTCGACGGGATCAAATTGTAAAGAAAGTCGCCCGTTTTCCGTATAGCTGGGGGCGCTCACCATGGAGATGCAAAGATGGACCACCAGGTGGAAAACGAAAAGGTGGCTATGGGATTCAACGCTAATCGTTACGGTCACAGTTATTTTAATTCTCCAGGCTGCCAATGTTAGAGCAGGTAAGATGCTGTTCCTATACACCTCAGTCACTGTGCCGGGTCTAGGGCAGCCCTGACAGTTTGAAAGCGCCTCATGCTGGCAGGCAGCCCAGATGCCAGTAGGCTTAGTCGGTAGCTATAAACGGTCTCAGCTTTCATTTCAATTAATGCCCGGTGTCCCGGGCGCCATCACTTAAACTCACCTTAACTCAGTTTATATACATTTTTAGTTGCCAAGTAAACATTTTCCATCTCGTTGCCTGTTTTGTTATTTGTTTGTTTTTGTCAACGATATTATTTAAAAAACGTAAATACATTTATCAGAAGTATCATAAGAATTCCAAAGATTCTTCTTTTCATAAATGCTGACACCAAAATGAAGCTGTATCATGTGACTTTCCAACACATTCAAGATTTCAGAATCTTTAAGGTGGTCTTCCCGGTCACATGTGTCTGAACTCTGTATAATTATCTAAAGCTACATAGAGAGTAATATAGTTTTGAAACGACTTTCAAGTCATCTAAAGCTATATATCATTCAAGAGCGCAAGTGCTATAGAGTGGATTCTTGGCACACATAGGCGAAGATGTCCCTTTCCTCTGAGTATGTGAGTGAGTGATGGATGCCATCCAGGTGTGGTCAGAGAGGGCTCTTAAATCCTTCTTCAGACAAAATAAACTGCAGGTTTTACGCACAAATTTTACGCTCGACTTTAGGTAGTAATGACCAGGAGCCCACGGATAATGCTTTAAGTTTTTACAGCATAAATATGTAGCAAGAGTCCAATGCTTTAATCAAATCCACAAAATGGTTTAAATGTGGTGGAAAACTTTGGTTCTTTTGATTGAAAAGTTGTAGCCTACCATGTTTATTTCACAGTCTGACAGCTGTCAACGGAGTTTACAGTAGCACAGTATAATTTTAAACATATAGGTTTTGTGATGGGTTTTGTAAGTTTATATAATAACTGGGCACGAGACTGTGGAAATCTGGGAGGGAGACTCATATTCTGGCCTGAAGGATCACCATCTTTCCACATTATCTGGGCTCCTAGTCCAAGGAGGGGGAAAAAGAAGAGGGAGGGGAGGGAGGTGGAAAAAAGAAAGGAGTACTTTTCTTTGTTTTGAAAATACATATGTGGGTCATAAAAACGATGAAATTGAAGATCAAATGAAATCACATAGGTATTCATAGTGAACTGTGGCTTTTGCCAAGATAAATTTGTGTGTGTTTCAGAACTATGCATCTGTTTGGGTAGACTTATTTAAACACTTGTATTATTTTGATACCAGATATGTGATTATTGATCCTTTCAGATGGCGACAGAAAATAAAAATGTGTCTTAAGTGGCTATGCTAATCAGAAGATGATATATTGTAACACGTAATTTTGGCTAATTTATGCTAACTGGACAAGCCCACCACTGTCTAAATCCATCATCATTCATCATTGTTTTTTGTGTACTGTGATACACAACAAAGTGATTCAGCAGAGGGAAAATTGCAGAGAAGCAAAATGAAAAGATTATGAAAGCAAATATCTAAGTGGCACAGCTTTCGCACTGCCCATCTTCCTTCATTCTGACAGATATTTAAACTTACCATAATTGCATGATGTGCTAGCAAACATTTACAGGGTTTCCAGTGTACACTAATTGCTGCCTATGCTGCCAACTCTCAGTAGATGGCAGCGACACGAAAAAGACCGACAAGTCATCCCAAGATGCCGCTGCATGACCACAGAGCCACAAAAGACATTAAGTCAGAATGTCACAGATTAAGTTAATCACAAGTCTAAACTTAAACATCAAAATGTATTGCTCTGAGAAGTGTTGGGATGAGGAGAGTTGGACATTTTGCCAAAAAAAATGTATTTCATAGTGTTAGAGTCTGCTGGTTAAAATGGTTTAATGAATGTAACAGAGGTTTTTCATGTTACTGCACGCTTTATTGCCTGAGGAAGAACCACCAAAGTTTGTCATGTTAGTAGATCGTTAACATGGCAGATAGTATATCACAGGTCCCAGACAGCAAATAAGAAGATCTGTCATTAAAAATCATAGAGACCGACAAATTACCCCTCAGACTAGACTGTGGAGAGTCTGAAACTGCGTTGGTACCTTTAGCACGAGAGAACTGTCTTCTCTCTCTTGTGGTTTTACATCCTTATCATTAGAATATGGTTTATTTCTTTTTAGGGTGGAAAGATGGGAATCTTTTTTCAGTATACGCTATGTTGGCTCGACCTCCTTGGCAGGATGAAGCTGTGCCCACTCATTTGGGATCTTTAATGGTTTTGGGATATTGCCTGTTTTTCAGGGCTTCTGTGAAAGAATGGTTGTGGAAGGAAAGGAGCTGAAAAGTTTGGGGGAGGACAGGGGGGTGATGGGATGCTGGTGGGTGGGTCTGTGGGGGGTTCCTGGCCAATTCAGCACATCTGGAATATATGAGGCCTTGAGGTATGCAGTAATGCAGAAAGGCATTCTGAAACTCACAAAGAGACCTTTAGTCCAAGCTTGACTTTTTTCAAGAACCAGTAGCTCTGTACTTGGGACAATACTCAGAAGAGCCACAGACTGTATTGCTTTTTATGAGGCATTTTTTGTGAGGTTTAAAACCTGGCAGTCAGTTCCTCTTTTTTTTTTTTTAAGTCTGTCTGTGTTTGAGTCAGAAGTCGCTCCGTCTGTTAAACTGCTTTTTGTGCAGTGTCAGCAAAAAAAAAAAAGCCTTAAAAAATAGATTCTTAGTAGAGCAGCTTGCCTAACACATGCTCAACAAATGAAATTCAAGAATTGTGCACTGTGGCACCAGATTATCTGGAGCAATATCAGCATAAATGCCTCGAGGAGCAGATCTGGAAAGCTTCGCGTGATCTAAAATTTCAGACCCGACCCCTGAGCATGAGCGGGTTGATTCTCCACTCAAGTTGTTATTTTTCTGGTCACGGGAGAAGTAGCTACAGGGATGGGGCCTTCTCACTTTAGTCTCGTGTATGTTTTAGTTAGGGGGGGGGGCTACAGGGAGTGGTGCCAGTATAAAAAGCCATAATGGTTTCAGCATGTCAACTTATAGCACCACCCATTAGACCTTTTCTTGGTTCCTAAAAGTGAACAGGAGCTGCTACATCAGCACTTCCTGTCTTTTTGTGCCACATGACTAAAAAGATGGAAAATGTACAGCTGAATATTTGTATAATAATTCCTTCAGCATTATGTTTTTATGTTTTGAGAAAAGACACAATCTAAAGGTATGGTGAAAGGCCAATTCAAATTAGGCTGTGGTTTGCCTAAAAAAAACCCAAAAAAACCCCCCAAATGGTTGTTTTTATGAAACTTTACATTAAAGTTATTGAAATATGATGTATGTGCGATTTTGATCTTTACTTCATATGTTTTAACCAAATTTCCCTCCCATGTCATAGAGTTTAGCTGAGTAGTGTAAGTTCAATGAGGAGACTTTCGGCACTGTAAACTTCATGAAAGGCTTTTGTCTGATCCCCTTTAATAATTTTCCCACAAAGTTTTCTTGCCAGTATCAAACACATTAATCTAGGCTTTTTTCCTGGCAAGGGAGAGTTCCCTTTAAGCCTATTATCTCCCTTTCTTTAAAGTCCTTCTGGTCCCTGTGAGATTTTAAGCTGACCATTCAGACATTGTTTATCATTACTGGGCCTTTGAAGACTCATTCACTCACTCATCCTTGACTCATTCAAAAGACAAATGTGTTGTGTGATATCTGGACACAGTTGTCCTGGTTTTTATTTCTGTGGTTTCTGTAGCTGTTAAAGGAAAGTATATACTTGGTTTGTAATGGCGGTTGAACTGCGCTGAACCCAAGTTTAAAGGAGACCTATTTTGCTTATTTCAACCTATGCGCTTTTATTCATAGAGTCTACCAACTATCATTGCATGATTCACAATTTGCTTAGTTTATTCAGTATCTGAAACAATCTGAGCTCCCTTGTACTTCCTTAGACCAGCTCTTCTTCGTCTGATTGGTTGGTCCTTCCAAGGTGTGTTCAGCAGAAGTTTGGGTCATCTGTGCTAACAGCAAAAAACTGTGCACCTGAAATGACCATATTAGGCAAATCTGCCCAGAGTAGAAAGAAACCCGTATGAAATGGAGCTCCTGGAAGGTTGTGCTTTTGGCTCATAGGGATTACTTGCAAATACCTCATTGTAACACCCACTATAACAATACACACAAGACCGAAAATAAGCAAAAGCACGATAGTCCCCTTTGAAAATTAAATATCCACTTTTAATGTTTCTTAAAGATTTGGTTAAAAACATGTTTCTCGCCAATACTGCAGAACATTTGTAGCGCTCAAGTTTTAATTTGTCTCAGTAAACTAACATTTACTATGCAGAGATTATATAACATTTGGTGTGCGTCATTAAAAAAGCTAAATTATGGGAAGTGTTTGATATTTAACTTTTTGTGAAATGCTTGTATATTATTAGCAACTAAAATTTCAAACGTAGCGCTAACAAACAAAAATCAATCATAGCTTTATTATTGACTTCTTATATAAAGCCAGGCTATGTAACTTTTGAAAGAAAACGACATATTTAGGACTGAAACATTAAAGCTGTTCCACTACTTTCGGGGGTTTTGTTGTTGCTGGTATGGTATTACCAGTAGCTTGTGGTAGCTCATATTTATGTTAGCTAATATTACCTTCAAATAGCTTCTGTGTAACTGGTTGGCACCTGCATTTGAAATTTGAGCTGTCCATTACTAGCACAAGATTGATGAAGTCAGGGTGTGATGGTAAGGGTAATATTAGCTTTTTGTAGATACGACTTAAGTTTTGTGTGTCAGTCTAAAATACACTATGTAAGCCAGCCTTAAAAACACATATCGTTGTTTTAATACGGTCAAAGTAATGTTGCAGTATTGAATGTCTGTAAAATGAATAGACTGCATTGGTGATTGCTGATAGGCCTACACATTTCTTCCATTTACTTTCCCATGCAAGACAGCACTCATAATTATCTTTGAATGCTGACTTATTCTTACTGTATATTTTTCAGCAAATGCAGCCTCGGGCAGATATGCATTAATCAACAAATTACGTTCTTCTGGACGTCAACCCTTCCGTATATACACAAACCTTAAAGATAGACTATTAGGCTACCTAAATCCCCTGTAATTACAGTGTAACTAATGATGTGCCTCAAGATAGGGTTTTAAGAAGAAAAACTGTTTGAGAAGGAGATGTGCAAAAAAAAGACTAGGTTGGAGTAAGCGTTTGATAATTGGAGGAGAGAGAGCAAATGGGAAATCGTTTTTATAGCTGTTCTGTGCAGTTTCACCTCTGACTTTCAGATCCATTGATAGAAAAGAGCTTAGTAGTGTTAAGAAGCTTGTAAAGCTACCCCTTGCTGTGTTCTCCTTATTCCAAAGACCCTGTGATCAGCAGCAATGATTTTTATCATCCCATAGATGCTGTGGCTTTTAGCTGTGGGGGTAACCGGGGAGGTAAGGAGGGGGGCAATTATGTCTGCTGGTTCCTAACATTTTTATTGCTCCTCTGCCAAGGCAGCTCATAAAGCAACAACTGGTTGAACTGACAGGTTTGGCCAAGAAAAAGCTTGAAAAAGCAAGGGGTGTAATGAGTGTAAATGCTGATTTATCATCAAAATGCCAAGTTGGATTAGACTTTCTGTTAACTATGCTTATAGTGTACTGTAAAGTTACATGCAACATAGACACTAAAAACATAATAAAATAAAAATTAAATTAATCAATAAATCAGCTCAGCTTTCATTTTGTTCAACTGGTATTTTATTTAACTACTTATATTTACATAGCAGCAGCACTTAGTATAGGTTTAGCAATTGGCGATATGGTCATTCAGACTGAGGACTCACTTATTCACTCAACTTTTAAGAGTTGCAACTTTGTAACAGTATCTCATTTACAGGGCTTCTCATCATGGAAGTAGTTTTATTTACAACTACTAAAATTTACAACTGTACATGAAAATCTGACATAAATTTTGAGTCTTAATAAAGTAATGATTTTATTTTTTGTGGTGGCAAAAATTGTGTTTTAGTGCATTACTAATTGTTGTATAAGAAAAATTGTTGATGATTTTTATCAATTCATTGTTCTCTCTCTCTACAGCTGAACCCGTGGATGTACTGAAGGTGCTGGACTTTCAGAGCTCTCCTGAAGGAATAAGGAAAACAGCAGGCTTCTGCACAGTGCGGAGAGGATCCAAACCCGACGTAGCTTATCGAGTGGGAAAAAGGACTCAGCTCAGTGCTCCGACTAAGCAGCTTTTCCCAGGTAAACTCCTCACTTTTCAGTATTTACACTGAAACTGAAACAGTAGTACAATAGTAGGTCTTCCATAAAGCAGATAAACAAACAAACACTCCCAATTTTAAATGCTAGAGACCATAGAATGATTATAAAATGAGTCTTGAGGATTACACAAGTTGTTGAGAACTTTATTTATTGATCACATATGTTTGTGGTAGTGTGGAATATGCACTTTAATTTGACTGGTTTTACATAATTTGACCAGTTCATTTCAGATATTAGTAATGGAAATTGCCATCATCTTGCATAAAAACTTAAGCACTTAAAATAGCCTTCCTGTAAGATAAGCTACAACTAACATTGTACAACAATACTAGAAACTTTGTGAGGCTTTCTAGACAACTGCTAATATATCCATTGTAAAATTATTGCAATTGAAGGCATCAGGTGATGTAAAGTGTAATGTTAATGTTAAGTAAGGTTGAGTAAGTAAGGTTGATTTAAAAAGTTTTGGTGCTTTTAGGTCAAAGACATTGTAATTCTGACTCAATTTGGGGGTGAAACGTTGCCAAATTAGCAGTTTTTAGAATTCATCCAACGTGGAAAATAAATGAATGTATTATGGAACTTCATCCAATGCTGGCATAGAGATTTTAGCTGAGAAAAAAGTGTTAGGGTGGCAGATATCGGTGAAGCTATGGTGCTTGCATGGCTGCTCAAGCCAATTGTTGTTTGGATTAAAGTATGATGATTAAGTTTTATTTTCTTGAACCACTGAATAACAAAGTTTTAAAAAAAGAGTTAAAGATGATTGTATTTCACAAAAAATAACAAAGAATGATTTGATGACTCATAAAATCCTTTAGTGTTAAAGTCTGTCATTTAAAATCCAGTGCAGACTTTCCAGAATCATTTTCTAGAGGATGCCAATGAATTTCAGTTTGCTCCAAGAACCCATAGGGGATGGTAATCTACAATGGTGCGTGTAAACACATGGCTAAAGTAAGCGGAGCAGCACCAGATTTTTGTTATTTGATATTTTGGTAAAACTGACAAATCTGTTACAAAAAAAACAACAAAAGCATGTCTATTGTTTTGTACACTGATCTTGTCCAACAAAGTGTCTTTCCTCAAGTTTAATTGCTGGCAGATGTGGATGCTCAGTCTGTGGTTAAGGTAGTGAAATTTAGAAGGGTTTTTCATATTGTACTGTATGTGCATTTGGAGTGTGTTGCCCTTCTGTTTTTGAGAGGCCACATTTATTTTATTAGGCTGTTTTTGAGAACTTAATCCATATTTATTTTATTAGGAAGTAGATTTTAAACAAAACTCGGCAAATCCCAATTTCAGTAATCAATTGCAGAGAACAAAACCTTTTATCTACGAACAGAAGCAAATTTGCCAAATGTCAAATTTTTAGTTGATTTTTTAAGTCTGAAATATTAGAAAATCATGGTGTTCCTGTAAAACATAGGGCAACCTATGGGAGAGAGAAGACAAAATGTATTCACATGCAGGAGTGACCTATAAAAGTATGGAGAGTGATAAGGGGAAGCGGAAATGCTCAGTGTATCATAGGAAGTTCCCCAGCAGCCTGAGCTTATAACAGCAAAACTAATATGTGTTCTAGTTTCCCCATCTGCAGGTTTGCTAGGCCTCTCTTGGGTCTGAGTGGCATAAATGTTGTCATCAGTTGGTGAACAGGAAGCTCTAAGCAGACATCCATGTGCCTGCCACTTTTTGTAACCATGTGGACTTGTTCAAAGAGACTTTACAATGCACCAACCTACACCCTGTCACAGGGAAGTGAAAGGAGTCGGATAGGAATGAATCTGGGCTAGGGCCACAGTGTCTGTTTCCACAATAGAGTATCTCCAATGAAGGGATTGTTCACCTGATTTAGACCTAACTATATCCTTTATCAAAAAGCAAAATTTAAACTGACTTTCAGAAGTAGAAAGGAAGTCTGTTTTTCAAACCCAAACTGGAAGCTTGGTGCAGGAGAACCATATGTTGAAGCATCTGCCTCCCAATCTACCTTTTGCAAGCTTGAGGAACCACAAGTAGAGCTGCACACTGAGACCTCTGGTTTTAACAGGGAGGCAGTGAGGAGAAGCTAATCTGGAAAAAAAAAAGAGATCTCTTTCTAGTCCCCCAAATTATAATATACCACTGCTGCTTGCATGGCTGCTCAAACAAATCATGCCTCCCTTTGCGGCCTGTTATTCATTTACTACTAGGGCAAAGTTTAGAAATGGTCCCCAGTTGCTTACTTACTCAAAATGGACTTCCAGCAAAGTGAGAGAAATTTATTAAGGATTCATTGCTGTGAAATGAAATGTCCCAGTCAGTGCAGTGTGTGTTACTCTTTTTGAATCTGGCTACATTTCAAAGAGCAAAAAGAAAGACTAAAATGCAGTAATTGAAGGAATTAGAAAATAAGCCTGTGTAATTTTTGGCTTAACTGGACAGCATGCTCATGTTCACTAATGGAAACTTGAGTAATATAAGTGAGCCTGAGAGGTGAGGTGTTGGAGGTGTCATGAAGTAAAGTGTCAAAATGTCCTCAGTCAGAATAATTGGACTTTTATTTGGCTAGTATTAGTTATTTTTTCATTGAACCAAACTATTATGTTCACAAAAAATATGACATTTGTTTGAGTTGCTGTATTTATAGCCCTTATAAAGTTAATACGGCTGCATCACCACTACCAAGGCCTTTCAGGACATGCCAAGGTTTCGTTTAACTTCCCCAGTAAAACGGACTCGCGTCCAGTGGTCTAGACTTTGTGGGTTAATCTGAGGAGAGAAAGTTGGAGCAAAAGCAGTTCTCTCTACTAATTACAATACAATTGCCCTAGTTATAACATCAGAAGAAGGTTTGTAAGACAGGGCACAAGGTAAAAGGAAGTCTCCAGTAGCACAAATGCTTCTTAAGGGAGGACAGTTTGAAAGTTTTTAATTATTACAAGCAAAATATACACTCTGTGCCCGTGAGCAAGTAAAAACGCTGACATGTTTGTTAATTTATCATGTCCTTCTGTTTATCTGTTTATGTTCATTATATCATTGTACACAGTGAGATGGCAAAAAGAAGTGTTGATAAACACCAAACAAATGAAATAATAAAGTTCCCATAAGAGATATTTTTTATTAAACTATTAAATCTATCTTGGTTCTGCTATGTAGCTTTCATGTCTGCTGTTTTATCGTTACATTGCTCTTAATCAGAATATTGGTGTAAAACATGTTCATTTCAGCAATTTTAGGACTATATAAACTCTATATTCATCTTTACTAATGTGACAGCCCAATATTTCTCTTACGTGTTCCACCTTTAGGGGGGGTATTCCCAGAGGATTTCTCTATAGTGTTTACCATCAAGCCCAAGGCTGGCCTCCAGTCCTTCCTGCTTTCTGTGTACAACCAGCAAGGCGTGCAGCAGCTTGGAGTAGAGGTGGGCCGTTCCCCTATCTTCCAATATGAGGACCAGCATGGCAAGCCTGTCCCAGACGAGTACCCTTTGTTCCGTTCCGTCAAACTTTCTGATGGCAAGTAAGTGACGGAGCGCTTTAACACACTAGAAGAGAAAATGTAGATGAAAGACTTTTGTGTCCCCTAAATAGTACATTTTCTATGCCACGTGCAGTTATCCCATTATCTCAGCAATATCTCAAAATCTGGAGTTTGTTTGTTATGGAAATTGTGAGGTTAGCTCACAAGCAGTACATTTAGGGTAATTTTTTCTATTTTAAAAGATTCAGGTTATATTTTGTGCTAAGCAGAACCGCTCTGTTAGTATTTTCTCAGGCACTCAGTGCATACTTAACTCTTCCAGCCTGGTAAACTGACACGCAGCTCTGCACATTTATTATCATCATATGTTGTTCAGTCATTAACACCATATGGAACAACTCAGACAGTAATGGCAAATAAATTGCTGGCAACAATTTAATGACAGCCTTTCTAAATTATTTACAGCTACACTGCTATACACTGATATGCAGTAAAGGACAGGATTCTCATAGCTGTCCAATGAAGCTGAAACAAATCATTGTTAAAAGTTGCCAGCAATCTTTCATATAAATGCCAACAGAAATGCCTTGCAGCGATTTCACGAGTTGTTCTTTGTTGGTGATAAATAGTGAAAATATACAGCTCAATCAATGTGGATCCATTCATAGGACTAGTCCAACTAGTTTGAAAATACTCACATGCTCTTCTGGCAAAAACTGAAGAATACTTTCATAGTTAACAAAAAAACAACTTTTGCATGTACTTCTTGGAAATTTATGCATAGCTCTCCAGATGCCACAGGGCAAATAGCACTGTACCAGTGCAAGCTGGTACATTGATGCCAGGCTAGCTGTTTTATCCTTCTACACATTAGACTAAGTTAAGCTAAGCTACATATGCTCATTGGCCACTTTGTTCAGTGGACCAGCTCAACTGCTTTTGAACTTCAGCTAATCCTGATAAGCTGTTGAAGTTTAAAATAAGCATAAGAATGGAGAAAAAAGGCAATTTAAGTGACTTTGAGTGTGGTTGTAGGTACCAGGTGGGCTGGTTTGAATATTTTAGCAACTGTTGATCTAGTGGTATATCCCTATATACAATAATCTATAGGGTTTACAGAGAATGGCCTTTGATCTGATTGGAAGCAGCAGCATCATTTACAAGTGTTGTTGCTGACCATGAGTATCCCTTTATGATCAATGTGTATGCATCTTCCGATGGCTGCTTCTAGCAGGATAGTGTGTCACATCACAAAGTTCAAATAATCTCAAATGAGTTTCTTGAACAAGTGAATAAGTTCACTGTACTGACCTAAAGATCTTAGTCCGATAGAGCATGTTTGGGATGTAGTGAAATGTGAGATACATATGATGGATGCTGTCCTAGCAATATGGACCAAAATCTCTGTTTTCAGCACCTTGTCAAATTTGTGCCTCAAAAGAATTAAGGCAGTTTTGAAGGCAAATGGAGGTCTAAACCAGTACTAGCTTGATCTAGCTAATAAGTCCTGTGACTGTATTTACCAGTATAATCATATAGAGCTTCATATCCAACTCCAGATGTGATAGCAAATACTGGTAAGCGTTTCCACTTCCTAAACTAAATGTTAACTATTCCCTTAGCCGTGGACTGAAGCAGTTTTCCTAAAACTCAGAGGGTCATTGTGGTATTTCTGATGTCCTTCTTTGTTAAACAGATGGCATCGTGTAGCTATCAGTGTGGAGAAGAAGAGCGTTACCATCATTGTGGACTGTAAGAAAAAGGTGACAAGACCACTCGCCAGAAGTGACCATGCCATTATCAGCACAGAGGGCATCACAGTCTTTGGCACCCGAATCCTAGATGAAGAGGTCTTTGAGGTATGACGGCCATATTGAATATCTTCTCACCTGAAGTATTTTCTCTGTGTGGTTGGTGGTGTTTATGTTGTGAAATTATTTTAAAGACCGTTGTCAAATTTGGGACTAATTTGTTTTACAGCAAGCTAGGTGATAAGACAAGAGAAACTTATACCATGTGGTGTGTGAATAGCTGCAAGCCTGTTGCAGTCATATTGTTGCTTTATTGCTTTCCTAGGCTGCATCTGGGCAGAAGACTTGAATACAGTTTTTTTTAGAGTATGATCATTTTTATGGAGTTATGGGTGTACAAAGTTTGCAAAGATTCAGTGCTATACAGGTAAAAACCTGCTTACACATAATTGCAATAGGAATGTCTTACATATGTGTAATGCAGACATTCACCAATAGATTGCATTCATTAAGCCTTGAAACTATTACAGCAAACTGACCTAGATGCCAACAATTTCTCTTTTCTGTTTAAGCTTAATTGCACGCACATTGTGAGTATTATTCTCAATGATTTCCATTTAACACTGTGACAATTGTAGTTTGTAATACTTAGAGTCCAAAAGCTTTAAGGCCAGACATTTTATTTGCCTTTCATTCTGTGTGCATATATATAATAGGGAATTTTATTGGCCAGAACAACAATATTGGCTTTGTATACTTGGCAAGAGCCATAGGCAATGTTATTGTGAAGGCTACTTGCACAGTGTGCTACTCAATGTGTTTTTTTTTCTCTCAGCACTAATTTGATTTGGATATTTAACTACAAAGGAAATAAAGGGGTCTGTTCGATGTCGACTGCCTAAACTATATTATGTTTTTTTATGAATTAATTGTGTCACAATTGATCAGTAACTGTGAGAAGCAGAATCAAAATTAAGAGGACAGTGATAAAATGGTTCTGGGAACTTGTAACTTTGTGCTCAGCAGCAGATGTGAAATAAATGATGGCATGAAACGCATTAGGCTTGCTTGGAGGCTAGCTGAATGTAGAATGCTTGCTAAGTTCGGCAGTCAGCAAAAAGTTTGCTTCTAGGTCAGAGATGCCTTTCCACAGTGAAACCACTTGAAATTGTGATGTTGCTTCTCTTCACTTATATGTTTTTTCCCCATGTCGATTTACAGCTTTATTTTTTATGCATAGGTCATTAACTATAATGAAATAAATTAGTTTTAGGTCATAATGAATGAATGAATTCCAAAGTGATTTCTGGTTAATATAATTAAGGTGAATAAGATTAAAGGGGATAAAGTGAAAACTTACCACAGTCATTCTTTTCTGTTTTTAAGTCTGATTTAATAGTTCTCATTTGGCTTGCGTGAGTGTTCTTTGTTTCAAAATACAATAAGCTAAATGATATTAAATTACAGAGCAATGTAGGATGCGCTCTTTGTAAAACCTAGAAAGAAGAAAATGATTCCTTGTGTTCCAAGACGTTTTTTATGATTTGCAAGGTGTTTTTGATCAGTGCATCACACAGTAAGCTCCAGCTAGAATTGTATCTTAAGCTGTAATTATTTCCACTTCAAGTGTAATAACATAAGACGTGTTGATTTTAAAATTGCTACTTGTGGGCAAGCTGCACTGTTTTTGGAAAAAATTCTTACTGGCCACAAAGTTGTTTGTTAGCATATTCTTATAGATAAAAGCGTGTTTGAAAGTATATGAAAGCCATGTGCTATGTTTAGAGTTTGCTCATTAAGTTATGCATTGGGATTCTTTGTAAATTTACAGCTGTTATAGGCATATCACAGAATACCTTGTAGGCTGCGGAAACTTTTAGAAGACTTTCCGGACTATCTCGATAAATGTATTGTGAAAATTTGAAACAGCTTTGCAATCAGCAGACCAGTTCTTTCATAGTCTTTTATATATAAAATGTACTCATGTTAAAAATTTGTGGAGGTACACCAAAAATGATGTTTTCACTCTAAAATGTTGAATTCATTTCAGTTGGATTTCTATCTGACTTGATTACATAGCTGGTGGAGAAGACATTGTGTTTTTTAAAAAATGCTTTCAGTCTAAGAGGTGCCTGATAACATTCATGCCTGTATACTGAATACAGAGCTATGAGTCATTCACCTTAGTGTAGCGTGACGGCTGGGAGTAAGAGTTACGCCTGACTTGCTTTGAAGTTTTAAAGGATGCCTACCAAATCCTCTAAAGCTTCAGATATAGATAAATTCATTAATTAACTTTCTCGAAGTTGCTCCACGTGTTTTAAAAAGATCATTTGTTCATAAAGAAACAGAATGTAATTTGTTTCCATTTATTTAAAGTTCTATTAAGCTATGGTGTCCACGTTTTGGTCTCACACTCACAAAAAGTGGACACCATAGACTTAGTTTACTTAGTTTACCTGCAGCAAACCTTCAGATAGGTTAACAGATTTAATAATGTGCAATTCTAAGAAACAATGTTCTTAGACTGAACAGTCTTCTTCAATCTAAAATACTAATTGTGGCTGGTGAGCAAAAAAAGCTTGTGTTTATGTGTAATTACACTATGATGCTTTCTCATTCCAGTTGCTGTGAGTAGGTTACCTTACTGCAGTAGATTGCATAAGCAGGTGTCAAAGCTGGAAGCGCACCGAAAAGTGAACGCTAGGGGAAAATATGATCAGTGTGTGCTTAGTCTTGGCTAGGATTGCGCAGCTGTTTAAGAGATATGCTCACTGACCGGGTCTCCAAATGCCTTTCCCCCCCTCTTTCTTCTTTGAAATAAAAGCCACAAGATATTCAAAGTAAAATCATCTCCTCTTCTTGTTTTTACGCAAATCGACTTTTCAGACTTTAAAGGATTCTTTGTTTGTGCCAGATGTCTGTCTCTGTGTTTACGTTTGTGTTGTTTTGTGCGAAAAAGTGTGAGCGTCCATGTGTGTATGTCGGAGAGAGAGAGGCGGAGATGGTTTGTGTATGTGTTTGTCATTGCTGCACAGGGACAGTGTTTCATTCCAAAACACTGTCCCTCAAGCAGGACAGTCCTTGGCAGGGGAATATAACAAGAGTCTGATGTGCTCTTAGCCTTAAAGTGAATCATTGTTTATGATTGGCTTGAGAGAAGTTGAGCGCTGTGAGTGTTTCTCATCTGCCTCAGTCATTTTCACCCTCTAATATCTGTCACAAAATGTTTTGGTAAAGATTGTGTAATAGGAATGTTCGTATTTAATGTCAGGGTTGATGAGAATGTCATCAGTCACTGCTTATGTTTTTTGTTCACTGTGATTTGTAAATGAGAGCATTTTTGTTCTGTAGCATTTTCCCTATAAATTAGCCCTGGTTACATATATAATTGCATATAGTTCAGTCCCACCATTTGTTACCTTTGTATTTTGAGCAAAGTAATAAAAAAGAACTGCCTGATAGAAAAGAGCAGATCAAGGAAAAAGTGACAGAGAAAGAAGTGAGGAAAGTGTGGGCAGACAGGCAAACAGATGGTTCAAATAGTTCAACAGTTTTGTGAGCTACTGGCAGGCCAAATGTTTTAATATTTGAAGGGTGCAAGACATTTGTATGCCCCCAGTGCTTGAGAAGAAACGTTATCCCTGCGCTGACCACAGTGGCTGCATTTGATGAAATACTGGAAGAAATCTGGAGAGTATTATACACTTTTCCTCCTTTGTGCTACTTGGTTAATTGTTGTACTTGTACAGTTTTGAAATTCCATTTGTGTATTGGCTCTTTCAAGATGTATTCCCTCCCCAGAGTTTGGAAAAATAGGCGTTGCATATGATCAGTATGCCAAGCTTGTTCAGAGGTATGTGTGAGAAGTTAAGTAAAGAAAATACTCGAGTGAATTACTGTGAGAAAAAATAAAATAATTATATGCAGTGTCTATTTAAAATGCTTTTTTTAATTTAAAAAGCTAAAACATCTGCAATAACACCTATGCACGATGGACATGGTGCCCTCAGAGGTTCACCTGCTGTTTTATTGAAGTTTTATTTATTTTATTCTACAAAGTAATTCCAGTGAAAAGTTTTATTGGCTCAGTGAAATATTTGGAGCACCCCAAATTTTATGTTAAGTAAGGCTAGCTGTTAGCTTACATAGTGTTTTCATAACTATGTGTTCTCTGTGTATTAATTTTCCCTCCACAAGTTAAAACTACCTGGTATACCTGTCCACAGGCAGTAACATTTAGTGCCATATTTACCTACTTAGTTGCTGTCATAGAGGAAACTATGGATCATGTCTTAGCACGCTTACAAGGTCAAGTCTTTTTGTGTAAGTGATTGAGCATATGGTGGCAAATTCCGTTTTCTTGGTCAGTCATTCTCAATCCCAAAGACAAAGAAAAATAACCTGTCGTTATATTGACTAATCAGAACAGATACCAGACTACATCACACTACATTCACATCTTTATAGGACAGGTCTTTTTCTCTGGCAATAACTCATAAATTAAGTTGAATTAAGTCTATGTTTTAGGATTGCAGTTCATTCTAGTTTTCATATTTTTAAATACTTTAAATACAAACAGATTTCTCTTAGAAACTGTGGACATCCACCTTGAATTTAATATCCTGCACAGCCTGACTCAATGTCATTTTATTTAACCAATTGCAGATATACACAGTCTGCAGGAACAAAAATCAAGGCAGTATTACGGTTAAGAGTAAAAGTCTTCACAGTCTTAAAAGTATATGTGAAATGAGAATGAATAATGTCTAAAAGGATGCACAATGAAATTAAATAAATAATGAATGTTGAGACTTATGGATGAAGAAATGTGTGCTAATTATCAAATATCATCACAATCAACACCATACCTGTGTTAAAAACAATGTGCTTTATGAAAAAAGACAAGATATTATACAAAAGAGTAACAGTTTAAAACTTCAAAGCAGGGTAAAGCATTAACATAAACAATTAAAAACAAAAAAGATTTCTGAGGCAACATAAAAGGGGCACACTGAATAAAAACATTTTAAATAATGCAGCTAATATTACAACTAATTGATACAAACCCATACAATAAATCTGAGGTTTAAAAGGGACTGGAAAGAGGCCAATGTTTAGCAGGAGATAATTCAAGATGTATCTGTAGCACCACACTTTATGGGGAAATATAGGTGGGTGTCATCTGCATAGCAAAGAAAGTCAGTTTTAAGGGCTAACATTTCTAGGAAAAGTAAATATTTCATAACAAAATAAAGTAAGGATGGGTTTTATAGATAAGAAACAAACCGTCCGCCTGCATGTAATTTTCCATGTGCAGTTCTTTTTCCTTGTTAGCAAGGGCGACTACTTGCAGCAGATGTTAGAATTCCCTGGTCATAGACCCAAGGACATCTAAGAGTGTCTGTCTTCTGTTTTATCCCTCTTTGCTTAAAATCAAATGTGAAATGTGCACATTTAAGAAACAAAACAGCCCACATTTATTTTCCTTACTCTTGTGTAAATATTTAGTGAATTAAATGGTTTTCCTGTGCATTAAAGATAAATTTGCAGAGCTTTTCTTTGATTAGTGGCTCATCCTTTTTATGTCCTGCTCTTTGGTTAAAGTTTGCTGTGAAAGCAGGAGATGACAGTTAACATGTGTCGAGGCTGTTGTTTTACACACATGCACATTGTCCGCGGATCCATTCATTGATTTATTCTAGTGTGGCTTAGACAGATGATTCATCCCATTATGTCCATGCCAACTCTGAGGAGATCCACACCATTGCTGTGGATCATTCCTATAACTCTGAGGAAGAACTAAAAAATGCCAGAGAGCTGTGCAATGCAATACAGACACTAACATCAACAAATGCACCAAGATGAAGACAAGGAATAAATCCAGGGTGGGGTAGAGCAGGAGGGCAAGGAATGAGAAGCTGATTGTGGAATTTGGGGGTGACTGAATCACTGTCAGGCTTCATAAATGGGCCAAGTGTGTGTGGTCTTTTGAAAATCCCTGGGTGACATTTTTGGACTCGTGCATATTTTCTTGTTATAGTAAATATATTGTTGCCTTGTCCAGTGCCATTTATTTTCCTTGTGATTAAACATACAAACTATGCTTAAGTGAAGGAACTGGAAAAGCATGAAATTGAAAAGTTACTGTCTACTCATAGAAGAAAGAGGAAACAGAAAGAAGTTCTGCTAAAATCAGTATGTCTGTGTTATTAACGGTTCTATCTTCTACCATTGAGTTTGGATACATTTGTAGTAAATTATAAAAAGAACAAGCAAGCAGCTAGAGTATTAGTTTGAGGGGGGACTTGTCATTGTAGCTTTTGTTGTTCCTTTCAGTCAGTGTTACAGCAGGTGCAGGTAATCTCTTTCTTTCCTATTGCTTTACCAACATTTACCACCAGCACCTTCTTTCTCTAGACAGGTTATAGTCTTTACATGGAAAATCTATGTATGCATATGGAAAGATGGATATTCAAATGAGTCATAGGCAAACATAATTATGATAATTGTAGAATAAATGGCACATATGCCATTAACATCCTTTCATTAAGCCATATGTCAAATTTATTTACGTATGTTAGTTGTTGTTTTGGTTGTTTAATAGGCTGTTGAAATATACTGGGCACATATGATGGGAGCACAGGGCGGTTAGTCTCTAATGTGTTCCAGAGATCTAAGCTTATACAGATGTTGCCTCTTGTAATTTAATGCAACGTGCATGTATGTGCTTCCTCTTTAGGGGCCACCCTGTTTGTGGCCTCTCTTCACCTTCATGCAGCACTCAGGTTATGTTCCTTGTTTGTTTGTCCACTGAATTTCTTAGTCCATGTGGATTCTGAAAAAGTCAGCTGAGGTGCCCATATGGTAGATGGGTATAGATAGAATGCTTCATATCAGTAGTAAAGCAGTTCCTGGTTTAGAAATTCTTTCGGAGACGATCATGGAAAAAGAGCCTTTGGCTGATGAAACAGTTGGGAGCGGGGATCTAATTTCCTTTTCCAAAAGCTCATGAAAAACAGACAGCCTTAGATAAGTACAGACCTTGGTTATTTATCTGCTGTGTAAGGGGACTTGCCGTCCCTCACGGCTGAGTTGGGGGGGAACTGTACAATAGCTCTTTTTAAAAGCTTACAGACTCCCCTAAAGCCTTAATTAATAGTCAAGAGACTACTGCCTCTGGTACTGCACAACATCTGCCTTGTTGTTTTATTGTCACATTTTATTATCACTGTGCTGGTGTAAAGCTGAAGAAATAGGTGTATGCTACATGGGCGTTAACATTTGGTTTCTATTTGTAATTGTGGGGAAAAAAAGACAAGAGAAAGAAACGTTAGTGGTGTCTGCAAAGAAGACTCTCTGAAAGATTTGACATTAAATTTGTTTTTCTTTCCTTTTTTTCAATAAGCTTTATGTGATTGACAAAAACAAATGACTGAAAGAAAAGGGATTATTGATTGAAAAGGTCCAAGATGTAATCCTGCAATGGGAAATGTGAAAAGCAAAATCTTAAATGCAAACCCCATGGAACATTAATTTATTTAAATTCTCTTCTGTGCTGTTTAGAGACCTGCACAATACAGTTAAACTTAGTGGGCTGGATTCTGGATTAAATGAAGATAGATTAGGCTACTGTGCTAAGCTTTTTGTTTCCAGCTGCAGATGGGAAGTGGTCTGTTCAGCTCTTTTTCATGCCCCTGACTAGCTTCTACTCAGCAGTGTCTGAGGCTTCCTGGTATTGGAGCTATTTGCCAAACCAAACTAGAAAAAAGCTGCTTTCGCAGAAACTACACTGAACTAAATAGCACTACTGACCAACTCATATAGTATTGTGAATTAACAATCAACAGAACGTTTATGTTGAGGGATACGCAGAATAAAAAAAAAAGTCTGGTAATTGAATTTGCAGCAGGGAAACGTGCATCCTAATTCGTGACTCTGTCGTCTTAAAACTTTGTTGACTTGTCTTTCGCTGAAAGTCTTCTTCTCCTCCATTTCCAGGGTGACATCCAGCAGCTGCTGATAGTGGCAGACCCCAGGGCAGCCTATGACTACTGTGAACACTACAGCCCCGACTGTGAAACCCCCAACCATCAAGACACCCCACAGGCTCAGGAACCTGAGTATGAGGTCAGTACTGGGGTAGCTTTAGAAACAGAGATCAGGTGGGAGCACTATCTCCTGCTTAACTGAAGCAAAAAAGAAAAAGAAAGCTGGGAGAGAGGAGGGGGAAGTAGGGAGGATTTTATAGAGAAGAGGCAGGCAGAGAGAAATATTTGTGGTAAGCGAAAGAATTAAGGAAACAGGAAGGGAGGAAATATGTTAGTAGTAGCAGGAATTTAGAAACAGGGTTTTATTCTTTGATGTTTTTAATAAGAGAGTCAAAGATGAGTTAAAAGGACAAAAAAGGAGACTGGGATAAATGACATTTAAATTTGTAAAATGGGAAGAATTGAAAGGCTGGGTGTAAGGTGTAATTACATACCAGGTGTCTGTGCAGTTTTGTATATTTGCCCTGGTTTAATGTAGCTCAGTTTCAGTCTCTGAGAAATAAACCAAAAATAATAATAATAATAATAATTTCAGCAATTTGTGTGGAAACTTTTTACAAACAGTCCTCCATGAATAAGAACGTGCGTGCACGGGTTTCTGTGTCAACTCTAAATCTGTCATTTTCTCCACTTTGTGTTTTACTAGTGGAAACATGCTGACATATCAAAATACATGGTTTAGTTTGAAATGCAAGTTTTATTACCACTGGCTCCCAAATACCACTTGTTGTTTCTTTAGCCATATTTCTTAATTGAAATACAGTGCTTTGTGTCAGGACTTCTTTTTTTTCCATCTTCATTTTTTTGTTATTTTGCTAGTTCAAGCTGTTCTGCCGGCTGACATTTTCCTTCAGTATTTCACTAAATAACTGATGAGCTCACACTGGAAACCTTTCTTTTTTCTCTGCCACAAAGTCTGAGCCCACTTTGGAGTGGCCCCGTGATTTATATCACTAACGAGTTCTGCAGGCTCTGCCCAAACTCCCAGGGAAATTTAAGCTATCCCTTCCCCAGCTAGACTTCCAGTACCTGGAAAAGTCGACTTTAGATTCTTGGTTTTTAAGAAAAAAAATCAGGAGCTGGTTCTCTATTCAGAAATATTGGCTGTAGAGTGGGTATGGGTCTTGGAAAATGTTGCTTCATCATCAGGTTAGTTCTCGGCAGCAACACAAGGAGCTTGTCAATTCAAATAGACAGCAGGGAATGTTTTGGCTTTAAAAACCTTGTAAATCTGGTTTATTCATTGTTGGTTTCTGTACACTTATAACAAGAATGTTCTTCCTTCATTCCAGATCAGTATTTAAAAAAAGTTATGTACTCATGCACTACTGAAAAACATTTCCTGAAAATGACTAATCACTGTTGAAAAGGATATTTTTGTGATCTTTTAGCCCAAACAGTTACATTTACCTTTGTTAGGTGAAATGATTTTATCCTGAAGCAAGTGGTCATGAACCACATGTTACCAACTTGGTTAAAAGAGCAAGCGGAGTGATGGAGAAGGAAGCTGGGGGGAGTGCTCTTTTTTTATAAGCACCCCTCAGTATTTACGTCTTTCATCCATGCCTGTGGTGAAGGCCTTCAGCTCAGCCAAGCACTTCAACACCATAAATCTTTATAAATTATTTCTTCATTCTCTCTCTCTCCCTCTCTTTCTCTCCCTCCCTATTTCCATCTAACCCTGTCCTCTCTCTCTCTCTCTCTCTCTCTCTCTCTCTCTCTCTCTCTCTCTCCCCCTCTCTCAGCCATTTCAGTCAGTCTGGCCAGAACTTCTCTCTTCTGTGACCTCTCCCTCTCTGGGCCGCTGAACGGACGCCAGGCCAGCCTTGCAGCAGGCCGTGGCTCTTTTATTGTTTTTATGAGCTTAGCAGTTGTCCAGGGACTAATATTTATTCCTGCGCATAGAGTGTAGCATTAGGGGCTGGTCTGGTAACTTAATCTACTTTGCCTCTGTTTTGACAGTGTTAGGACAACTAAAAGTTTTCTTTTTTTTTCTTTTAAAGGACTACAGTGACTCATTTGCATAACACTTTGTTGGTTATGGGCAGTATCACAATAAATGCCCATTAAATGATGATTTTAAGTATTTAAACATATAATACACATCTACTTTCTTTGGTCTAGGGTTAGATGAGAAGAAGCTAGAAGTAGATAGAAGTCTGCTGTTTTTACTGTAAATATGAAGTTAAAGCCAAAAGATGATGAGCATAATACATTTTAAAGATAATTTAGACCATATGATTTATTGATTTGTCTTAAGTCAGCCAAGATAAAAATGTTTCCTTGTTCCTTGAGTGTTTCTCCTAAGCTAAGGCAATTTTCTCCAGGCTGCAGCTTGATATTTAATGACAAGCTTTAAGAGTGGCGCTCATCTGCTCCTCTACCTCATCTTAAGGAGAATAAGATAAATTTGACTCAGTCTTGCAGAGTGTGTATTATGATATTTCCTCAGGTTCAGGTCAGGGCAGGTTGAATTAATGTTTAAAATGTATATAAACAGCAACATAATGCACACATCACCATTATCACCATCTGAAGTTGATGAGTACACATTGTTCAGATAAATGCATTGTTTTCACATGGACTATTTCAATACCCCAGTGGGTGTGTGAGTGTTTTTCTTTTTATAGGAGTCAGGTTTTAAAATAGAGGAACAATGGTTTTATCCCCTGCTGCTCTATCCTGTATGCTCCCCATAATTTACCGTCTTGCGGTGATTCTGTACAGCTTGAGTTTTGTCTTTTAAAGAGCCACTAATGAAAGCCGCCAGCAATTGTTGGCATTCAAATTAAGCGGCAGAAGCAGATACATTTTCACTGGCATTGCATTAACCTATTAACCTCCTGTCAGCAGCAAACAGGAATTTTAATTGTTGTTTGCTTGCTTATGTTCAGGAGGGTCTCTCAGAGGAAGGGGAAGGATAAAGGAATGTTCCATTCATCCATGTGCTAAAGGATTTCATTTCCTCATATGGATGTAAAATCTCCCCTAACATCAACCAGCCATTGCTATTTTTAAAATAGCAAGAAGCTATATATTTAATGTTTTGTGTGGTTTAAGTTTGGATTTTAACCAGTTTTGAGAAGCATGAACGCTTACTTGCCATGTAAATGAAGTACATTGTCTGTAAATGAAGACATCGTGCTGCTTTATTTACATGATTGCACCAACTAATTGATTGTGGATGCCTTCTTTTTCCTTTTTTTTTTTAACAGTACCCTAACTATGATGTCTATGACTACAGTGAGGGAGAGATAACCACTGACCCTTCCCCTACTGAAGCAGCCAAAACTCAGGTAAAACTTGACGAGCAGTTATTATGGGTGTCACCAAGAACGACATATATGTATGGTTTCCTTTTTTCCCTTATTTTTAGTTTTTCATCGTCTCATTTTTGCCCTCTCTGTCTCTGTTGGTTGTATTTCTTGGCTACATTTCTTTTATTGGAGCAATTGTTAGTTGCTTTTATTGCTCATTATGATACATATTCTGGATATACTTAATTCTGTAGCAATAATTTTCACATGTCTATTACAATCATAATTATAAAATTAGCTCTCTTTGTGTTTCTTTGTTTGAGAAAGGGTGTGCTAGAGGCAGATGAAGACATCTACATCACCAAGATTGGTGATAATTACTGTATTTTACCCGTTACAAACCTTCCCTGTGTTGTTCTTGCTCCAATTTCAGACAAATGTGGGTGGAGACTATTATACAGGTGAGTATGACTACACCGTAGTGGATGGAAGTCAACCTGAGAATCCCACTGATACTGCAGGACAAGGCGAGGTAACTTTTTAAAACTGCTTATTTTTAAAACCCTGAGATTTTAAAAATGTTTGATAACTAAGCTATGGGAAAATGTCCTGAGGTCTATATCTTATAAAATTACTTTAATTCTATAACCATGTTTGATCACCATCAGGAGGTACAGGCACAGTGAAAGTTATTTCTGGATACACACATGTCAAATATGGTCATTCCACACAATATGATGCTAGTTATGCAAAATGTTTATTGTGCTGTACTTTTTGCTTTTAAGAGCAATCAGCAGGTTTTAACGAGGAACCTTGGAAAGATTACCATAGATTGTGGTGAAGAGCTATTAGAAACTTCTGGGAACTATCACAGATTTCTACATAAACTTGTTTGTGACTGTACATAATTAGTGGTTGGTTGATAATCTCATTAGGATATTAAATTTAGTGTTACCTTAAATTTTGGTTTTATTAAATTAGATCAATTTCATAACCATGAAAGTGTTTGTTAAAATAAGCCCTGCAGGATAAACTTCCTCTGAATGTAGAAAATTATCTGTGTGTCATTGATTTGAAATTTAACATCTGGATTCCAGTTTTGTTTCAATTCCTGGTAAATGGGTTTAAAATGAAACGCTAGTAAAACCGTAAGGCATCACTGGCAACAAGACAGATTTTTATGATCATCTTTGGAGGTCACAATCCAACACGGCATCATTAACATCAAACAGCCTACTCCACTACTTGATTTCCATGAGAAACAGCCTCCATCAAACAGAGTTTGAATAAAGACAAAAGCAGGAAAAGTTTGTCATTTAATGAACTGTAACCAATGGAAAATCACTACACAGGCACATCCCCTATATTTCTTCCATAGTCTGAATTTGGCAGATCCTGTTTTAATTTGTGCTAAACCATCACACAAAACACAAGATAATGAGGAACATTTGGGGGTTCAACCAAAACAATATGATACTGTTCTCTGGCAGCCAAATGATCGCTGATTGCTTTGTGTGTACCTTAAGATAGACAATGCAGCTTCAATTAGCTCAGGACTCAGGTTAATTTAAAATGATGCGATGGTGGAGTATCCGAGGGAAAAAAAATATTTTGTAGGAATGCATGCCTAAATACTGAGGACAGCGGTGTAGTCGACAGACAATGCTAAAGTACAAAAGCGTATTGGTGGAAACTCCTGTGCTTATGAGATGCTTGGATATTTTCCCATTGTGTTTGACTGTGACTGACATCAGTGCAGTGCTTCAGTTTCTGCGCTTACATTACTTTTTACTGTTTTAGTCCTGAGTTATTCTTCATCGGACCAAAGTTCTTCAAAATATTTGTATATACGCATTTGCATTATTATTATTGGATTAAATTATTGTTGTTGTTGTCTAAATTACCCCCTTTTTTCACGATGTTTCAGCTTTTAGTTTGAATCATATTGTGCCTATTTTAAGTGATTGGTTTTTAAAAAAAATATATCAGTTTGAAATTACTCCAGCTGTTTTGCAAGGAATAAATAATTGCTATATTGATGATATATAATGTAAAATATTGGTATATTGATGTGATTACAGATGTTAATCTTAGTAACATTGCTTACTAACAATACACATGTGGATTTGTGCATTTAGCTGTACCAAATTAGACATGTGTGTAGAACTAACTAGAAAATTAGTTGCCATATAGTACTTTTGCTCAAACAGAGTGCTTATTACTGTTTTGACTTTGTAAAACACATGAATAATTGTCATTGGTCCCATGGTTTCATTTCACTAACCAAACCTTGTTGTTCCTTCTGTTTGCATTGCCTTGAATGATCCCAGGCGTACGTAGAGGAAATAGTGGATGATTACATCACTGGTGTGGAACAGGTCGGGGTAGATCCCACTACTGGTGTGGAAACTGCTGCCCCAGTGGACACCCAGGAGAAGGTGGATCCAGGGACTGACGTGTATGAGTTTAAGGAATACGACCTGAATGCATATGGCGACAAAGAGTTTACAGAGAAGCAATATAATTATGAAAGCTATGATGAATTCGACTACAACGCCAAGCCTACATCTGTACCACATGAGGAACATGTTGGCCCTGGTGCTCCAGCTGAAACAGATATCAAAGAGAGCAGTGTAAGTGCTGGACTGCTTAGGAGTCACGCTGAGAGGGATGGGGGTCGGGCATGGAGGGGGTAGAGGTGGTGTTCAGGAATGTGGAAGGATGGAGAACATGTTGATAGCATTTGTTTGATGGAGTATTCTCGGTGCCCTTTGTGTTTGTTGTTTCTAATGTTAGCTTGGATCGTTCTGCCTACTCAGGGACAAAACTTAAATACACAAGTAGAGCACAAACACACACCTTGTCTTTTACACATAAGCAGATGTTGACCTTCTATGACCTCTTGAACTCAGTGACCTTGAATGTTTACCAAAGATGCTTTACACTAGTTGTCACACCAATTTTGATTTTGGATCATACTGTGTAGTCAGTCAAAATCTACAAATACGTCTTTTCTTCATTAAATCCGTCTAGATCAAACTATAAAGCCAGACAGAAATTGCTGACCTAGTGTCTATTGTTACTTGTTTCCAGCCTTCTACTTTGCCTCAGGATTCTCAGTATCAGGAAGTGACACAGGCTCTGTCTGGATCTTGGCTTGGAATCTGTCTCCTTAGGTTCAGTCTTAACTGCTCAGTTTTTGCTTTCCACTGCACAGTCTCAGCCTTTCTCTATGACTTTCTCATTAAGTACTGGTTTCCTCTTTAGGTTGAACTGTACAATCTTGTGGGTTTTGGAAACACTGTGGTTGTTTCTTTGTGAATTCTTCTCATGTTAAGTCATTGTATGGATAGTGTCAGTTAACGACCTCTACATTCATGCTCAGTAGGGTCTTTTTGGGCAGTTCCTGGCTTTTGGGATAACTAATAAGTAGTAGTCAGACCATATCCTAAATTATAGCTTCTTGCAAAATGACATTTGATATTTTTTCCAGTAGAAAAAACACCTTTTTTTGCCTTGAAAAAAAATAAAGTTTTACTTTTTATGGCCAATTTTGTCACTATTTTAAGTATAGGAGGCTTCAGGCAAGACATCTGCTGTTCATTGATATCACAATTTGCATTTTTGTTCTTTAAACCACTGATGGTCTGTCTTTAGAAACAAAAAGTCAAGCTTTTGTTTCTATTTTGTAAAGAAATTCACCTGGTATGTCCTATGTCTTTAGGTGCATGGAGGTCAAAGGTACCTGGGAGAAAAAGGAGAGAAGGGCGAACCTGCTGTCATAGAGCCCGTAAGTGAAAAGTCTTTCTCATCTTTCTCTTATTGAGAATAAACCTTTCCATTAAAGGTTCAAGTTAAATAAATAGGTACATACTAACTGAGTAAAATATTTAAGAAACAAACATATTGCTAAGAATAATTTAATTGTAGAGATCCTAATACTCTAATACTCTACACTGGTCTGTGTCTGGTACACTATATTTTCTTTGTTATTCTAACCAACATATTTTTCAGACAAGTAGCACATTTTCATAATTATTCTCAGCCTACTTTCATATCTATTCACTATGTTACTTGCACGCAGTGATTTATATGTCACAATCAAATTATTTTGCATATTTTTTAAATTGTTTTAGAGGAATTTCATCAGATCACAAACATCTTTCAGACTTGATTTACTCTTGTCTGTGCCTTAATTTACTTCAGTGCAAAGTAACTTTAGCTGTTTGATTTTACTTAGGGCAGTGGCAGCCATGGGTAGCTTGCCTTCTGGAGAGATTTACATATAGGCTGTATATACAACCACAGTCACATAAAGAAGTCCCTCAACCTATACAGTTTAAACAAGCTAAACAGTGTCCAAAATAGCAGCAGTAGTTAACATCTCTCTTCCCATACTGTTTGTACCACCACAGGCTCCCATTCAAGTATTTTGACCACACACACACATTTAGAAGTATCAGATAACTAGAGCACTGGTCCTTTAGCTATGAGTAAGATCCTCAACATCAAACAAGCATGTCTCCTATTTTTTGCTTCACTCTCCATTGCCTGTGGGCAACAACTTACAGGATGCCCTATAATGCTACTGCATCCACTTTTTCCTTTTTCAGGGGATGCTTGTAGAAGGACCCCCAGGAGCCCCTGGCCCAGCAGTGAGTATCACGTTCTCCCACACTCCTGTCTGGCTTCCACAGATGGAGAACAGCTAAAGAAGGAAAAAATGTCTTTATGGAAAGAGCGTCAGTCCTGATCGCCAGTGAAGCTTGAGCTGGGAGAGACTGTCAGAATGTGTACTTGTGCATGAATGTGTGTATGTCTGTGTCTGTGAAATGCAAGGGGAGGAAGGGGGTATGAGGCTGTTTCATTTTGAGGCTTATGTCTTTCAAACCAGTGTCTTTGCTTCTGTCTTTGTTGGCTTATACATATAAAGCGTTGGATAGACTGACTGTGGTGGGAATGCTGGTTAGCAGTAGCTTGGATAAAATGCTAAGTGTATCCACGTCTGGTTTCAGGGTGTTACTGGTAACCCAGGATTGCAAGGTTCCCCAGGTCCACCAGGAGACCCTGGTCAGAGGGTGAGTGAAGGTTGCAATAATTGTACAACTAATTAAAGATGTATTTGAAAAGCTTTTGTTTTCTCCTTGTTATAAAACCTTAAAATACACTTGTTGTTAAATTAAAGATAACATATCGGCACCTTTGACTAGTTATTTACAGAGACGTTGTTATAAAAATATTTAAATTTATTACTTTATTTATGTTACATTGTGAAAATATGGTAATCTAAGCTCTAGATAGCCATTAATTCTTCATGCGGGATAATTGGGTTCAGTACAATAAAAAATGTCCCTGTGTTTGTTATCCTTCTCTGTTCTTCTCTACTGGAAAGCTGTGGAGCATAGTTTCAGTGCCATGGAATGAATAATACCATTGGACACAGCTTGCTACTGCGGCAGTAGGAGGGATTAGTGAGGAGTGGTGCAGGGAAATGAGATGCCCATAAACTGTCAATATAGCAACAAAGAAAGGTTCTGAGAAGTAGGCCTGGTATGCTTAAGGATTGGTGAGAAATGCAAGGAATTGGCTGTAAAATATGTAGAAGCATAAATTATCCCCAAACATTTCTTTTCTCAGCCATGTGGTTCATTTATTTGATTGATTGGCTGCAACATAATAAGTGTCTGTCCCCTCCAGAAAGCTGGAGCTCAGCTTGCATTTTTCCAAATGTGATGAATGCTCTGCAGCCCCCCTTTCATCTGCCTTTTAGCACATCTACTCTCTCACTAGAGATTAACCATATAATTGTCAACATAAAAATACACCAACACGCCTCCGTCAGTATGGCCAGTACAAAAAGGCCTTTTGTTCCATTGACTAACAGTGATCAAAAATATTTTGTTAGTCCAGAAGTCCTGTCCCCCTCCCTTAACAACCCCATGAGAAACGGTCTTGCTTAAGATTGACAGGGGCATTAAAAGTGACTTGTTTCTTAAGTCTGGTGGTTTTCCGTTGCGTAGGATCTGCCTGCACTCAGCGTTTGATCTGCTCATTTTTCTCATGATCCACCTCTCTAATTTCCACTGAAACATTTTCCCAGCCATATAGGACTTTCATTAACACTAGAGGCCACTATGCTAACAATAATGGTAATGGATGAAGCATATTCACAGGAACTGAGAAAATGCAGATCAGAGCACGGGGAACACATGGCATCAATTTAAGTAGTCTGAGATTGTCGTGCATGACTAGACTGCAAAGTCGATGCTGGTTTCCTGAGAAGCAGGAGATACTATTTAGGCTTGATCTTATTTTAGATTATTTCTTTGTTTTGTTTTTCTTTCATCAAAAATATGTAAAAAATTGACACTTCTGTTCATACTGTTATCTTTTATGCCGATATTTTTATTTTTACATATTGTGTTTACAATACAGAAAAATTTGGCACAGATGCTGACAAATCTTAATCAAATTTGTAGTGACAATAGTAGTGATTTTGCAAGCTTACACCATAACTTTCCATGCTTGTCGGTGGCATCTGAATATGGCAAGGTAGGCGTATTACAATGCAAAGCTGAAGTGTGCATGTTGGTGCCTAAGCTGAAGCAGACAATATGTGGATATGAAAGAGATGGAGCTAAAGGCTGACCAAACTCAGTCTTAAATTAACAATGTCAGTTTGGCCAATGGCATTAAAAGAATCTATTCCTTTCAAATTATGTATTTCCTCAGATTCTACCCGTTGGCCACAAATATTCTTTCTCTCTTGGGGTGAACTTTAAAATTAGCAAAACACTCTCCATTTTTCATTCAATGAAGAAATTTTAAATCCCTCTAATTTAATGAGCCTTATTCCTCTCAAGGCCACGACTGTGGATATTTAGTCTTGGTAAAGTCAGTGATAATAATAAATAAATACTTTAGTTGTGGTTGAATTAATCTTAGTAGGATTAGTCAGTTTTTGTTTTCAGAATAAAGAACAACAATACAGAAAGAAGACTTTGGCTTTGAAGTGATTGTTGGAGATAAACAGGGGTTTACTGTGAACAGAGATTTCTTTAGTTTCTGCCTTGTAATTATTGCAGATGTTATTTATTAGGAGCTTTCTCTTATTATTATTATTTGGACTTTGCTTCAGCCCCTTCAGGATATGGGATTAACTTTGGGATAAGTAAAGTACTGCATATCTTATCTTAACCACATATTAATTATTCATAACAATGTTACATGCTTGCTTACAAGTTACCTGAAGCACTGGCTGATTTGAATTCAATAATTTGGGGGGTGTTAGTTAACTGGACTACTGTATATTAAAATCTTTTGAATTAGAGTTTTGCAGTTAATTGGTATTCTGTTACTTTAGCTTGATTGTTGATTTCTCCTCTCTCGTGTGGTTCTCCAGGGCTCTCCTGGGCGTCCTGGTATTCCTGGTTCAGATGGTGTTCCTGGGCCTCCAGGGACGATTCTGATGCTTCCAGTAAGTCTTCCTGCTTTCAGAGCTGGTCATATTGCACTCCTTTCATCTCAGGCACTAGCCTGTGAACTTGCTCCATTTAGTAAGTTTACCTCATTGCATCACCAGTAGGCCAAAGGATTGCAGCCTTATTTTCTTTGGGTTACAAATCACCTACCTTGTAAATGTCAGCCAGTGCAATGGAGTAGAACCAGTGACTGAGGCCATAAAGGCTAGGTGACAGATATTTGACTGTGGTGTGTGTAAGGCGTTTTACCAGAACACAGTGCAGATTTGAACACACTCACCGGGGATGACCATTGGACGTGTCACACTGTAAAAACAACATAAGTCAGTTTGTTTTTAATCATGTTGCTTTCTTCCTTTTGTGGCTAACAGTTCCGCGCAGGTGGTGAAGCACACAAAGGACCTGTGATTACAGCCCAGGAAGCTCAGGCTCAAGCCATTCTGTCTCAGGCTAGGGTGAGTATCATTGGTAAATATGAGCCCAGAGTTACTAAAATTAACTTGAAAAAAATATTTAGAAGGAAAGGAAAAGCTTATGATCTGTGACATACTGCACCATCTAGCCAACATGATGGAGACAAAGTTATAGCAAACTTTGCCGCGGCTGCCACTGCTTCTTGGCTAGTAGTGATTTTTGATGATGTCACTGCTGATAGAAGTAGTAAGATGAATACTGAAATGTACAGGGCTAAAGCCTCTGCACACCACATATGACCCAACGTATCCTGCAAAAGCAGTCCAAGAGTTTCTCTAAGCAAAGAAATGAAATATTTTTCATTTACTAAGTCAGTCACCTGATCTCAGCACAATAGAGCATCATTCGTTGTTACTAAAAAGAGAATTGGAGGCAGAAAGACTCATAAACAAGGAGCAGCTGCAGTGAAGACCTAGCAGAGTTGCAGAGTATCTCAAGGGTGAAGTATTTAGTGATCTCCGTGCCGTCTAGACTTTACTGACTTGCTTCACTGATTCTAGAGTTTGGACTTGAATGAAGGATTTTCATTCAACAATTAAAAACAATCCTTGTATTTATAATAATTTTATTATGTTTAGTTATTTTTGAGCATCTGAAAATAGGGCACTATGTATAAAAATGGCTGTAATAGCTAAACAGTTAGTCCAATAATTTTGTTAAATGTGAAAGTCTGCACTCCAATCACACCTTGATTGGTTGATATTGTGAACGAAGTAGCTTATAGGTGTATGTATGGGTCAACTGGAAGGGCACTGACTGTTGTGGCAAACGGTACGTTTTCAAGGATGACAGAAGTAGGTTACATAGAACCGATACAGTAACGTCATGTAGACCATGAAAATGACCATTAAATAACAGAAATTATAGTAAAAAATACCAGAAGGAATCATTATTCATAAATCCTGAACTCCAAGATATGGACCTGTGTCATGTTTGGTAGTATATAAATCCAGCACAGATGTTCACACCCACTCAGGGATCCAGACAACCATAACACTGTTGAAAAACAGGTTGAACACATGGAGTTCATTAAGTACTGCACAAATACTATATATTAACACATTCTGTGGAGTTGGAGGGCTACCAACACTGGAGTTTAGTAATGTCTAGAAAGCATTTGTCACCTTTCTATATTTGTCTATTATGCCAAAGGTTTGGTCTGATGGAGGAAATAAACAAAAAGGCCCAGAATGTTCTGAGTGTGAATTATTTTCACAAATTTTAATTATTCAGGGCCGATTCTTAACCCTCTCAGGCTCAAATTAAGTTTTTTGTTGCTAATGCGCAACCAAG
Organism: Pundamilia nyererei; assembly: GCF_000239375.1. NCBI lineage: Eukaryota > Metazoa > Chordata > Actinopteri > Cichliformes > Cichlidae > Pundamilia > Pundamilia nyererei. The sequence continues at coordinate 2,942,642 of NW_005187432.1, read as the reverse complement.
TCCTGCAGTGGTACTTCTGAGTAAAAAAAAACCTCATAAAATATGTATGTGGGGTAATCAGGTTGTTCGTTTTTAACTGTTGCAAATCGGCAACGTCTGCCTTGAGAAGGTTAAACGTGAAGTGCTCTTCAGTGCTTCTGTATTTAGTTGTTTTCCTGAAAATACACATAAGTTAACAAATTTCGATGATTCAGTCTTGGTATAGCATACTAGTATAGCTAGCATTCTTTAAATTAGCAATTTGTTTCATTCAGTAGTCACACTGCAAATAAACTCCAGACATCATTTTTGGCAGTACAATGCTGTGGTCAACCATGAGCCGAGTGGCAAACCATGAACAAGAACAAAGTCAAGTTTGCACTCTGTAAGGTTCCATGTCCGACAGAGGCTAAAAGAAAGAGTTCTTATTAGCGTTTTCTTTAATAGTTGCAGAACTGTTATGGTGCCAAGATAAATTCACGCTTTAGTACAGGTATTTTTTTTTGCATGCAAAGCCGATTCAATATAAATATTTGAAACAAAGCACTTCAAGCTCTTCTAGATAGATAAATAGACAAATGTGGATGCAAGAGTGCCTCTGCAGTTGGTGACAAGCTGTTTATAGGTTGCTTCTGTCTGATCCACAGCTGACAATGAGAGGTCCTCCAGGGCCAGTTGGCATGGCAGGAAGATCTGGGCCTGTGGTAAGTGCTGTTTAACACACATTTGCACATTTTAAGCTTGAGAATAATTTGAACTTCTTATTGTCTACCATTCTCCTTAAATCCTTTATTGCTTCCTTCCACACTCGCCGATAATGTATCGACTCACTCATACCCACACACTACCACCAGTTTTGATTTAATTTCATCGATCTTTATCCATTTTAAATGATTGCAAATGACTTGCTTGTGATTTTTTTTATGTCTTGGTTGTGTCTTGGAAACGACCAGTGCTGTCATCCAGATGTTACATTTTGTGTGTTTACATCCACATTAGTTTCCATTCCAACCGGGATTATACTGATTTCCCAGTGAAATAATGAAATGACAAAATGTCTGGCATCACTGAAGATGTGTTCATTCACTAAAACAATCTTGGTGTGTGTTTTTGTATCTGTATTTTTTATTTTTCATTGTAAATAGGGTGGACCTGGTGCTCCTGGACTTAAAGGTGACAGTGGTGATACTGGGCCACAGGTAGGATGAAAATGCTTTGTTATATTATCTTTTCTTTAATTTTGTTATTGCTTGATTGAAATATTTATATATCTTTTCCATAGGGACCCAGAGGTCTACAAGGCCCAACTGGTCCACCAGGAAAATCAGGAAAAAGGGTAAGAGTACTTTCCCTAAGGTCTTAGGTCTCTATACTGTCAAGTTTTTAATGGTTAATCTTCTCCAGAACAATGTTGCATTATAATAGAAGAATATGTTTAAATTCCTCATATTTAATAAAATATGAACAGCACATACAGTTTCCAGAGAGAAAAGTCTGTTTCGTTTCAGGCATGGCTCCATTTCAAATAATTCAGCTGCACCCAATAATTGTCTGTTTAAACTCAAAGTTGTGTTTGTTTAAGCATGAAGTAGTTAAAAAATTTAAAGCATCATCACTTTGTTTATTTTCAGCAAATATCTGCAATAACTGAATATTTTTCAAATAAGATTTCTGTAGAACTTTACGTGATATCTGCATGTTCTCCAGGGTCGAAATGGAGCTGACGGTGCACGAGGAATGCCAGGAGAAGCGGGAGGCAAGGTAAACTGGCTACGTTTGAAACATTGTTTGGGCTTCGCTGTGTCTTCAAAGTGATACCTGTCATACTGATTGATACGCCTTACCAATTGTTGCCGTGCCTTTTCAGGGCGATCGAGGTTTTGATGGTCTCCCTGGTCTTCCCGGAGAGAAGGGACATAGAGTAAGTATCAAAGGAGCAAATCTGTCTCTTGTTAAATGCATAAAGTCAGAGGACAGACATCACAGAAGACTTATATCTGACTCCAAAAATAAAAATCCCAGAGTCCCAAAGTCATCTTTAGGCCCAAACACTTATTGCCCTTGAACGACGCATCGGTGCTGATTTGTCATTTAACGGCCACTCCATCCAAGTCATGTGCACCCCAGTGCTGACAGACATAACTTCTGAACCAGTGGAACTCATTAGGGCGTTTGACCCAGTTATGAAAGATGGGGTTAACTCAAAAACCACTTGGGCTGAGTTTAACCGGTCCTGGTGGTAGATGAAGACTGCTGATTTTAGTGTTTGTGTAACATGGGCTATATGGAGAGCCCAGAAAGAAAGGACAAAGATCACAGAGAGGTATTTCTAGACAGGGTTTCATGTCTTATCCTATACTAAGTAATTACAAGGCCAATCCCTTAACAGTATATAAATGGTGCAAACCATATAGGTCCATGCCAGTTGTGGTAACCGTGCTTACTGTAGATTAAAGGCAGCTTTGTTGCTGATTTTTTTTTAACAGCATTTTCTGTGTTTTCTCAATTTTTGGCTCGTGTTACGCCTTTTTAATTAAAGGATTGTTTCTTTTTTTTTTTCTTAGTTACGGAGATTCTTTCTTGACCCTAACATCCTAATGTTTTTTGATATCTCTCTTCTGTGATTGTTTTCCCCAGGGAGACCAGGGCTCGACAGGTCCTCCAGGACCCCCAGGAGAAGATGGCCCAAGAGTAAGACTCTAGCACTTTATTCAAAATCTAGCTGGTCATGTTGACATTTTTCTTCAAAATTACATAACATCTGTTAATAATCTACTATTTTCTTTTCTGACAAAAGGGTGAAGATGGCCAGGTTGGACAGAGAGGTGTGGCTGGAGAGATGGTAAGTGCATTTATTAGCTGTCAAAACAAGATTAAACCACCATGTCAAACATCAGAATTTGCTGAAAATATAACCATGTGCTCAATTTTCATACTAACACAGGTCTCATTCATCAACTTTCTTCTTTTCTTTTCTTGTTTAACTGATATAAACCTATAGCTCTGCAATCCTCTCTTTACTCCAGCTATAATGACGTTCCTCTCTGGGAAGGACCATTACCATTGTATTCTCGACCTTGCCATGGCAGAAAGGCTTTACATAACAGATCAGAAAATAGAACCATGAATGTGTTTTTCAGTCATTACTTTCCAGAAACTGACATATTCTGCCCAGTGCTCTTCAAATGGAGCATAGAGTTGCAATAGAAATAGTTTGCTCCCTGGTATACCCAAAAATAGCACAATCTTTTTAAAGGGCCAGTTGTGCAGAATTTCATCATCCACTGTCAATAGATGAAAGACTAAGTGCGCTCATTCTAAGTGTATAATTTTAGGCTTTTGACATGAGAAATTGCTCTCATGCGTATTCTGTGCAGTAGTTTTCATAGATGACCACATGAGGTCAGCATTTCACATGTGTGGGAAGTCGTAGAACATTGATGCCATAATTTAGGCATTTAATCTGCACAGATACACTGGAAATGCAAAAGCAAACAAATAAACAATCAGTATAAGAACTTTGTGTTTATGCATTAGTTTATACAGTTTTCTTCAGTTTATATTTGTCTTAAAATACAGGGTCCTAGAGGTTTGCTTGGCCCCAGAGGGTCTTCTGGCCCCGCAGGACAGCGTGTAAGTATAGTAAATCCTCATCACTTAATCTCCAAACTGTTTATCGTGTCCTATTTCTTCTTAAACAACATCAAAAACTGATCTCTTTAGGGTCTTCCTGGTCTTGATGGGCAACCTGGTCCTAAAGGAAATATGGTAAGAAATGTTTTCTTCATGTTAAAGATCAATGAATATGTACAGAACCAACTAAGCAGTTTGTTGAGCTTTTTTTTTTCTTTTTCTGCTGTATAACATGTCATTGGCTTTTAACCCCTGTTTACTCTAACAGGAATCAGGCCCTTTTAGTCATCAGATAATAGTTAAATCATGCTCCTCAGAGTTTCTGCCGTACTTTCTGCGCACTTAAGGGTTTAAATGGAAAAGTCTGTATGTCAATGGTCCCATCATGGATTTATCTTCCTGTAGGGTCTCAGTGGGATGTGTGAGTGAGGTTTGCAGATCAATGGTCAAGACAGTGAAACAAGCCCACATACTGTCTGTGGTCACTGAGTCAGCAAGGCAAAGAAACAACCAGCTGAAGAGGAGTATAGAACAATAGGCATTCAGTGTGTTTCTCATTAACGTCTTAAAGTTGGTGTTGAGCTCAACATTCCAAAAAACAAGAAACCTAAAATTACCACTACGATAGGACTTCCAGGAGGGTTTCTAAACAATTATGGCACACACAAAATTCTCCACCATATGGGGGTTTTTAGAGCACCTTTTACCGGAGGAACATAAGAACAGTGGGTGAATCTATTTAAATGCACTGTCAGGGAACCTGGAACACTGTGAATAGAGCCTCTTTATTTTGTTTGTTGTAACAGCTGGAGTAGATTTCACATGGGTCTCTTCTTTTGTTTTTTATGTATTTGCGTTGTGACATACTGAATCCCAACAGAAATGCCAAACAACTCATCACCATTCCGATTAGTTTTATACCTCATTACTTTCTCCATTTCGTACTTTGAGTGAATCAGATTGTTGTTTGACTGTTTTCAGTATGAAGTATCCAATTTCCCCTGGACTAGTTATTCTTCCATTGATAGTCGTGCGTAACAAAGCATACAGTTGGGAAAAAAATGCATTCATTGCGATCACTGGAGATATTTGCAACTTCATTTTTGTTTTCTTTCTTAAATGCAGGGTCCACAAGGAGAGGCAGGGCCTCCTGGGCAACAGGGTATGCCTGGTCCAAATGTAAGTTTTTTTCTTTGCTTTCTTGTTTTCTGTATCTGTCTCTTTATTTAAAACTTTACTGATTAGTCAGTCTCTCTGACTGCTTCTCCAACTGTCTCCTTTTCTCTCTCTCATCCTCCTTTTGCTCCCTTCCTTTTAATGCTCTATCCTCTCTCTGCCATATCCACTGTGCAGCAGGGAACCCGATGACCTCAAATGATCAGTTGCACCTCTGCTTTTTCAATCAAAAGTCCATAGATGTGTTTTTTTCTTTTCCTTCCTCTCGCTTCTCCCTCTATGACGTTCATTTCTTTAGCTGCTGTAATTCTGACAGAAAACTCACACTGAGGAAGAGTGAAAGATTTCCAATAACACTGTTTTGTTATTTCCACAAAAAAGAGCATCTCTTGTGTCCAGTTAAGATTGGACATGTTGTACTCATTTGACAGAACTTAACCTAATTACAATGTCCAGTTGGTGAAAAATATTCCATTATTGAGTCATATTTAATACAAAACAGTGCTCTCGTTATTTTATCCAGGGCTAAATGGCCATTGCCAGGTAAGATTTTCAGTCGTGCTGACACTTGCAGCCTGAACAGGATGACGTCATTCTCTTGGAAAGTATTAGTAGGAACCTGTCCTGATGGTATACAGGTTGAATAAATAACTCTTTCTTTTTAGTTAATACCTGGCTAAAGTCAAACTGATGCCTTCCAGTGAAAGCATTGGCCCCTTGAAAAATAACACAGCTTGCTTCTAAGAAAAACTGCTATTAACATTTTATTCTTTGCTGGTTGAATTGTCAAGAAGTCTCCAAGAAGTGTGCCTTTAAAATCACTGCAGAAAATAATAAACCATTTATAGAGCTGAATAAATAGGTCTGAACTTGTTGGAAAAGGTAAAATGATTGGAATAATGAAAGGGAAAAAAGAAAATCTGTTACAACCAAGCAAGTGACGCATAGCACACCATAAAATAGGGTATATGTTTCCCCAAATGGACATATCAGGTGTTTGTTTTTATTCAAAATGAATCACTTCTTTTCCCACATCATTTAAGCCTTCTTAAATATGATCTGCATTACCTTTCAGGGTCTCATTGGTCCTCAAGGTCCAATCGGGCCTCCTGGTGAAAAAGTAAGTAAAGCCAGTTCCCTCTTAGTCCTCCCCCACAACTGCAAATGTTTCAGTCAGGACCTCTTAAGTGATTTTGCAGACATACTGCTGAGCTATAGGCCTTACTCGCCTCTCTAAAAGTAGCTATCTGTGTGTCTGTATCTCCCCCTCTATCTGCTTCTCTTTCTATCTGTTTCCTTTCTCTTTGTAGGGACCTCAAGGGAAGCAAGGTCTGCATGGCCTAGCTGGTGCCGATGGCCCTCCTGTGAGTAACACATCTGATTACTTTTTCATTTTTTCTGTCATCTTGACAAAATCCTAAAGACCAACTGTTGAAAATCTCTAAACATCCTTCCGTAGGGTCACCCAGGAAAAGAGGGTCCTCCAGGCGAGAAAGGAGCAGCTGTAAGTATGATGCAAGTTGGTGCTAATTTAGTGTTACAGAGAAGTGTCTCATTACAGCTGTTCCTAAAATGTATCAAAAGTAGCACAACAAAGGAAGGGGTGGGGGGAGGTCTGGCAGTCTTGTCAGATGCAGTTTAGTCTGCATAGTGCGCCTCAAGGTTAAATGTAGGCAGGCAATTCAGATGCTATCACGTAAATTGCCTCTGAAAATACCAGACCCACACATAGTGGCTTGTGATTAGTCACTTTGTTCTGTGTTACAAACCACAGTAAGCTGGCATTAACATACTCAGAGTTTTTATTGAGTGAGTAAAGAGGTTTTACAGTATTATTTCATGGATTTTTAAACACTAAATACTCTCATTTTAGATAGCATGATAAAAACTGAATAAAAGACTGAATAAAAGATACAGTATTACTATTCTTTATAAGTATTAATAATAGTGTAATATGTTAATAATACGGTATTATCAGTGTTAATATTGAAATTGTGCTATTATATGCAATTTGCAGTTTAACTTGTGAAATGTCTTTTCTTTCCTGTCCTGTCAAATTAGCATTGTTAGCTTTTATTTATTAACCTAAATATCTACAGAGTTACAGAATTTTCTCATTTTTTCCTGTTTTATTTCTTTAAATCGTTAGGGCCATCCAGGTCCTATGGGATCTATCGGCTACCCTGGGCCTCGCGGTGTGAAAGTATGTGCCATTGCAGACATACAATACCACCTGCCATGAAAAGTTTCCCTAAAGTTTTCCCTAAACTTCTTTTTTTTTTTCACTTTTTTCAGGGCGCTGAGGGAATTAGAGGCCTTAAAGGTGACAAAGGAGAAAAGGTAAACACTGCTCCAGCCTCTTTTTTACCCACCCTTGTTGACAGATGTCATTCTTTTGAAAATGGACCCATCAGAGTAGTAATTTCTTCCCAAATGAGGCTTTCTTCGAATCCAGCAAGTGGAAAAACTCTTAAAGGCACATCACACTGGCAGTTAAACCCTCGTGCCACTGAGCTGTAATGGAGTGTGGAACATTAAACTAGAATGAGGCTGCTTTGTAGAGCGGTCTCAGTGCAGATGGATCTGTTTCCATTCTTTCCTGAGATTGCATTGGTTGAACTTATCCCATTGCTCGCTCTGTGTAAGTTTTAGGGTCTTTTGTCAGATTATTAAATCCCATTTTCCCATCACTTTAAAATTCATAGCATGTTCTTAGAAAATCATCTACTTTCATGCTTCTGCCTTAATAAAATCCAGTGGCATAGCTCTTCTTACCCATGCAAAGTTACGATTTGACTTAGTTGTGATTTATTAGTATTTGGTTTAGTGGTTTCATGCATCGTGATATCTCTGAATACTGACATCAGTAGCGGAAGCAAAGAATAAAAACGACAAAATATTGAAAACTGCTTTCTCAACTTGAACCACCAGGTGTCAGCAAAATAACTTCAAAACTCCCTGTGTCAATGCTTCATTTAAACGACCACTAGATGTCACTATAAATCTTTCTTATAGAGTCCTGACACTCTTCAACATGTAACTTTCATACACAAAGCCTTTTGTGGTAAACTGTCACTGTGATTTTGTCACTTAAATAACAATACAGCTAAGTGGGTTCTTTTTCCACTATACATATCTTAGCTACTTATAGCTAACATAGCTTAGCTGTCATATGATATATTATATTTGATCAATTTTGTATCTTAAACTCTTAGTTTTAAACATGAGTGCTTGGCGTCTTTTGTCTTTAGGGAGAAGATGGATTTCCAGGATTTAAAGGTGACATGGGGCTCAAAGGTGACAAGGTAAACCATCATCTCCAAAATGACAGCTGAGGTTTGCAGTTACAGAGTCTGACAGGACAATTAAAAAACATTTTTTACTTTTGTTTTGGCTGTCTTTAGGGTGAAAATGGCGTACTAGGGCTCAGAGGAGAGGATGGCCCTGAGGGTCCTAAGGGAAAGTCAGGACCGACTGGGGAGTCTGGCCCTATGGGGTCAGCTGGAGAGAAGGTAAGGAGCCAATACCTACAGGAACTGAAATATAAAATCTCAGATTCCTGTTTAATGTTTTTTGTTGTGCTGAAGTTGAAGTTCATCTATAACTGTGTAAGATAAAGTTGTGCGAGTGCAATTTTATAACTTTTCATTATAACACATATTACATAGGTACTTTATTATCCAGTCTTCAGACTTTATTACTTTGCAGCCACCTGTCTTCAGCACTAGAACAGTCCTATCCATGAACTTTCTTCATGGAGCTGTCATCTTTCTTACGTCATACTTTAGTCTAACACACTCTTATTGACATAACAAGTAAATATCACTAGAACTATAACAAGATTTACATCACAGTTGTGTATCCTAAAGTAGGTGGGCACTCTTTTATACTAGCCATATTCTAATGAAAAATACAGTAATAAACTTGATCAAGAGCTTATCTGTAAATATTAAAAAGTTATCTTTACCTCCTAGGACCTGGCGTCCACATATGTGGACATCACATTTTCTGTTATTTAGACCAAAATACTCAAGGGCCTGATATCCACTTACGAGGACATTATACTGCTACTGTTATATTGAAATTTGAAACAAATATCCTCATATGTGGCTCTCATTTTTCTTAGAAACAAAAATCAGGTTAAACATGTTTTTTAAAAGCTTGTGGGATAGTTGCTTCAGATTCTGTGTAAATCTTAATGACCATACGCCATCCGAGATGACCAGATTGGACCAAAGTGAATTCACAATTAGCAGAAAAGCCTCTGCATGGATCATGTCAGTTTCATAAATGTGGGATTGAAAACCTTCACATGCCAGAAATAAAATTTTATATTTTACAATGCTTCTGTGAATTTCAATGAAGTTTACAGGTCTGACTGCCAGTGTTTGTAAATGTCAATTGATTCCCTTTATGTTGTTTTTTTCTTCTTTTTTTTAGGGAAAACTTGGAGTTCCTGGATTGCCTGGTTACCCTGGAAGACAAGGGCCAAAGGTGTGTGACATAGATTTTCCCTTTTTATCCAATACTGAAGATAATTTCCAGCTGTAGGTGTTCAGTGTCTTGGTCAAGGGCAGTGTAGATGGTTGACAACACAGCATGACTGTCACTGTGTTTACTCACTATTCAGCTTCAGTATCAAGCTGTTTGTATGTGTGTATCTGTGCACAGACTCCATGTGTTTACATATATGAATGTACAGAAATCTATATTGATTTTCTCTATGACTTCACAACATTTTGTTGGCTGATCAGCACTGACCCATATCTAAACCTCTTACCACGTGCCTTTCAAAAACCTGATGACTCACACATTCATAAACACAAATCCAAGCAGACACCTACTGTACACTCTCCAGGCCTCTTTTAGAAGCCGTAACTGGCACGGTCACCTGCTGTAGTCATCAGCTGTCCGCCCTCCTTAAAATCCAGGAATACTCCAACAGCTGACCATTGTGCCACGGCATCACTATCACAATGTGCTGCTGCAGCTGGTTCCTCTCTGCTGCTGTCAGCACTGACACCCTCGCACTGATACGATGGGTCAGATACAACTTGTCTTAGAGCATCCATTTAGGAACTGCTCTGTTAATGTCAGCAAAATGTGAGCTGTGGATATTCCTGAAATTGAGTAAGCTACAAAATACATTTGAAATTTCTAAACTGTATATTTTGGTAATTTGTATTTACTTTTTAAAATCATTTACTGTCTATGCTAACTAGAATGGAGCTTTTCAAGATTTGACATTTTACAATTGTGTAATAGACAGAGTACAGTAAAGGTTATTCAGTGCTAGTAATCATAGCAAAACCAACAAATATAGTCCTCAAAGGATAATAAAGACATCCTGACTTTTCAAATACATAGACTAAATATTTTTAAATAATTTTTTAATATATATTTGTCTGGAACCCAACCGTCCTTTTTGGACTTCCATAGTTCCCAAAAACTAAATTCTGTTCCCAAAATAGATCATGTGCTGTATGAGACAGAACCTGCTCGTCCCATGTTTCCATTGCAAAGTATCAACAGTGTTATAAAATGTCAAATCGTCCTCAGAAGTATGTTCAGGGTCAAAGTCTTGGCCCATTAACAGCCTTTATCCCCCTCAATCAGCCTGTGCATGAATCCCTCCAATGGCTGTGTTTTTGGCTGCTGCACCCCATCACTCTCTGTTAACAGCTTTCCCACACTGTTAATTCTGGATGCCATTTGCAAGAGCTTCAGTAGTCTTATCTCCATGGTGCAAGTCGTGCTTGTCCAGTACCAGCTCTCCTTTCAGTTTACCATAACTGCACCTCTGTGAAAAACAAATTAAGCAGCATAGATGTCCCTTTCCTGCTGTCTCCACAATGTTGAGCTGTTTACTTCTTGCGTTTCTGCCCACGCTGCCCTGTTGTGGCGCCCTTGCCCATACTGCACAGAATTATTCCTTGTATACATATGCATGTGTGCAATAATGAGCACTATGGATACCGCATAGTGCATCATACTGTGCATCAGAGAGCGTTTTAAACTCAACACACCCATATATGCCCGTGACCTTGGAGCACAGCTGGGTCAGAGAAATGTTTAACTTAAATTGGTTGAACGTATAATTATGCTGCCTAATTCTGCATGAAGGGAAGCTATATTGGTAAGCTGCTTGGTACTCCTGTTAATTCATCCAACAGTGATTACACTCCTAGTATTTGTTTGACTGGCACCATTCTCATTATCAGACAGCACAGCCTGCAAAAGTCCACTAACTAAATTGCTGATGGGTAACAAAGAGAATCCACCGTTTCCGTTTTCTTTGTCTTTATTTACTCACACTGCCAGTTTTATCTTCCTCCTCACTAGACACTTTGCTAACAACCTAACGACACCTTTGTCTGTCTGTCTGTGTGTCAGAAAGTGTCAAAGTGACCGGGTTCTTTTGATGCCTTAAAAAGAAGGTGTTCATTTTTCTAAGGGGATGACAAACTATAAACTGCACACCCACTGATATGAATCGGCTGGCAAGTTAGTCTTTTATGTGGAAGGACTGTACAGTTTCTTATTAATTAGCCCTGTTCAGTAAAGTGCAAAAGGACTGCTGCTACTTCTTCTATAGTCTCACTGACATTGTTACAGGGCAGAGTGTTATTTTATGCTCTCGAATATGTGAATGTATTTCTCCTTTTGCTCACTCAGTCCTTCTCTCTGACTTTTTTTCTCTACTTGCCCTGCAGGGCTCCAATGGCTTTCCTGGATTCCCTGGGGCAAACGGCGAGAAAGGAACAAGGGTGAGGAAAAAAAAAATTAAATACATGCATACAGAGTCACTCAGCTTTCCTAGTGATCAAGGGGCATCTTACATCTTAAAAGGACACACATACGATTAAACTTTGACACTGCTACCCTGGATATGGTAGAAAACAAATAAATAGATCTGCCTACTCTACTGTATGTGTTAAAAAAATCCCAACTTGATTCCAATACATTCAAATTAACTCTGAAATTTGTACAAAAATATGTACATGACCATCGGCTTCCAAAACAATCAATCTGCTGCTGTAAGAGTCTTCTGATATTGACTTGATGCATGCTCAATCATCCAGGTGAGTGAATCCCAAAATGTTTATTCTGTTCATCTGGACATCTGGCCATCCAACTGACTTCTTCAGTCTCAGGTGACTGCAGGTTTCCCCAACTTTATAAACAGTACATTTGCACAATAACTGAACCTAGCCTACCAAAGGGTCTGATTTTGACTCTTATAGCAATTTACTTTCTTTTAGCCACAGGATCAGTGAGGACTGTCATCCTATTTTATAACAAAGCTGTTGGAATGTCTTTGAGGTCAAGGCTCAGTGCAGGCTTTCAACACTAACTCTGTCGCGCTACAAAGGCCGTACCCAGAAGACTGCTGTAAAGATGTACTGTAGGTCTTCATGGAGGACTGACAACTATATTCAGCTGTGTGAATGAAACTAGTGAGTGTTTGAGCCAAAGGGATGAGAGTGAGGGTTTCAGAATGAAGCTGGTTATTATTGACAAGAGAAACTGCGCTCATACAGACATTGAGAAGCAGACATGCTCGGCCCCAGCATGCTAGAACCGACAGCTAGTTCAAACTGTCGAGTGTCTATGGGTAACCACTTACAGCATCAATTTGTTTATTTATTTTTGTCCTAAAGTGCTGTTTCCCTGACTCAAACTCCTGGAACAGTTGCTTCTGTCTGATGATGGCTCAGCTAAAACTTCCCAAACAGGATATTAAGAAGTATTAAATTAGGTGATGCGTGATTTTTGTCCTAAATCAAAACTTTTGTTTTTCTGTTTTCAGGGAATTGCTGGCAAATCTGGCCCTAGAGGGCAACGTGGCCCAACGGTAGGCAATTCATCTGTCTGCCAGCTCAGCCTGAGCTCTCCACATAAATGATGTATTGTGTTTAAATGAAAATCTCATCCTTTAAAGGGCTGTCTATGGGGTTTATGTGTTTTTTGTTTTCTGAAAAATGCAGTAGGTAGAGAATTTTAGAGAGGGGCAGGGATGGCAATTGCCCTTAAATAAAATTATTCTTAGGATTTGCTTCTTATTGTTTCACGCTTTCTAAAACTGAACTTATTATTTCTGTAAATATATTTAATGAATTTAGGGTCCACGCGGTGGCCGTGGTGCTAGAGGACCAACAGGAAAGCCGGGTGCTAAGGTAAGTGCCCATTTCAGGTTTTTAAAGGCAGTTTGCCTGATATAAAATATCTCTTTATGTTTATGTTTTTGTATGGAGCATGATTAAAATCAGTAGTTTGGTACAGCTGCTATGTGAAATACATGTTACTGTGCTCATGTATTATACATAAGTTATTATACATAGTACTGTATGTGTGTCTGTTGAAAGTCTTACATAAATATAGAGCTACCTAAATATAAAATTATAGTGTATCAACATTATAAAACATAGTTCCCCTTTGGTAAATAAATGTGCATGCATGCACACCTTGACTTGATGTGTAACCTCAGTATCAATGATTTGCATGAATTTGATTCATATTTCACACTACTTGTGTTGATGAAGTTCACAAAATTGCTCTGTACCCTGTCTATCTCCTCAGGGCAACTCAGGCAATGATGGACCTCCCGGCCTGCCAGGGGAGCGGGTTAGTATTGGATTTTGTTTGATCAGCCACTCTTGTTTTGCACACAGACTCTGTGACACCAAAAGTATATCAGGTGGATTGAACTTAAACTTGAACTCAGAGTGAATTGTAACTTTTTGTAATTTCAGTGAAGCACTTAGATTTTAAATCCTTCGGCTAGTTAATTTTAAATGAGCAACCTTATACTTATTTGTGTAACCTAATTTGTGTCACAAAAAGCCAGCAAATTCATAATGAACGAGGCAGTGCTATTTATTTCTTAACAGCAACAGTGAAACAGCTAGGTTTCTCAGTGTGAATCTAATTATATTCCATTTACATGTTGTGGTTGTCATTCGCTATTCTGACTGCTTGATTTATTTTCTTTTCATTTCAGGGACCTCAAGGACCACAGGGACCTGTCGGTTTCCCTGGACCCAAAGGACCTAATGTAAGTAGCTGCTGTCAAGCTGTCAGTGAGCTGGCACCATCCACAACCATGTTGATGCTTTTCATGCAAGCTTTTCAAATATTAATACACACCTGATATCTTGATTCTTCTGAACTATCCACCTGTTCAACTCCAGGGCCCACCAGGGAAAGACGGGCTACCTGGTCATCCTGGACAGCGGGGAGAAACGGTTAGTGGGTAGTTTTGTACATTAACACCTTGTGTTGTGATGTTGTGAAGTCACGTATTGCGTCTTTCAGCCTCTCAAATAGCTACAGTTAGTGTATTTCAATGATGTTGAAGTAAAGATTGGGGTCTTTTTACTTTTAATGAATACTTTTTTAAATGTTTTTTTACAAAAGGTAAACAAGTAACATCGCTAGGAGTAGCAGAAATAGGATATTGGCATGACAACGAGCTGATTAAGTGCAGCATCTGTAATGCTGAAGTCCACTCATTATCTTTTCTTGCTTCTTTAGTGGTATACAGTCCTATATTGTCTAATTGGTTTTGTGTTTACATCTCCATAATTTGCTGTATTATGAGAGTCAGCACCTCTGATATTTTTAAGCATTACATTTTGTATGCATAAGGACTTCTTCTGCTTCTGAAGAAAGAACAACCAAACTTGGATCTTGTTTACTGCACAGGTTTTACAGGCGCTTCATACTGAAAAAGCAAGTGACTGTCTATGTGTGTTTTTTTTTAGCCTTCACTGAATAGTATTAATTAAGTATTACTATGCAAGCACTTTTACAGTGGTATTAAAAAGCTTTGAAAAAGTCAAGATTTAACTTGCTTATACCTGCAGGTGCCAGGTTTAGGGTGTGAGAAATATTTTGTCAGCTTAACTATACATTACAGTGTAGTGTAGTTAAAACTGACTTTCTTTATGACCTAATGTTTACCTATTGTACAACACAAAGATGTCAGTAAATCAAATATTAAAATTTGTCCAGTAATATCTTTGATATCTCTGACATCTTCCTCAGGGCTTCCAAGGGAAGACTGGACCTCCGGGGCCTGGAGGAGTGGTTGGACCACAGGTAGATATTCAGCGAATGTCATCATTACCTCCTCTGTTGTGCACATATATTCTGTGTTTCTAGTTTAGGAGTTATGGATTACAGAAATCTAGGTATATATCAGTAATAATAGCTTATCCTAAAAATAGTAATTAGAATGCATCAGATGGTTTTCAAATAATCAGTGTTGCTGATCATCATTTTGGAGTAACTATGAAGACCCTGGAATTATAGGAATTATATTTTACATACATTTTATAGTTGATTAACCTTAATGTGTCGTGTTTGTCCTTGAAAGGGACCAACTGGAGAGACAGGACCAAGTGGAGAGCGAGGACACCCTGGCTCTCCTGGTCCACCTGGTGAACAAGGTCTACCTGGAGCTGCTGGAAAAGAGGGTGGAAAGGTAAATGACCATGCATTCAAATTCAGATAAATATAGGTCAAAACTTCTTTGATTATACAGAAAGCCTTGTTAAATAGTGCATCTGTCTACTTTAGTGTTATTTAAAATTATTGTTCTTTTAGCAACTTACAGAATTCATTTTTGTTCTTAACATGCTTTTTTCACCCCAGTTTAACAGCTTTGTAACCCACATATATTGGTATAATAGTGTGTAGGTAAACTGAAATACACTGATAAAACTATTTAACAACCACATGTTTCTTTTTTTTGGGGTGGGGGGGTTGTTCAATGTCCAGTCTGTGCTAGTCTTAATTATTCTTTGGATAGCTCTATGTTTACTGGCCTACATTTTCTTTTTTTGCCATTACATTTTAATCACTTGCTATTGTTCCCGCATAATTACGTATAATTTTAGCTGTTATCATGAGATCAATCTTTTTTTTCTGTCATTCTCACAGATTGAGCTCTTCTTTGTTTTCACATAAAGGAACTCTGCCTTTCATGATTACCCAATGTCAGTTAACTGACTTATTCTCTTTCCCTCTGTAGGGTGATCCAGGTCTTCAGGGTCCTAGCGGCAAGCCAGGACCTGCTGGCCTGAGAGGTTTCCAAGGTGCAAGAGGTCTTCCAGGGGCCATGGTAACACAGAGACCTCCCACAGATTAATACATTAACGCAAACATACTTAACATGTCCACATGAAACTGTGCCATCCCACATCCTGAGCATCCACCCAGCTGAATTTAGCTCCAAACTCCAATTACCAGGCTAACAACCTGCTGTTAAACCAAATGTCACACTTGGCAGTGGACCTGACTGAACGTTACAGAATGGGCTTTCATAGAACTGAGAGGATTCAGTAATACACAGATTGATATATTTTATCATTACTGGTGTCAGCAATTTTAAAAATATGTTTTGTTTTTTTCCAATGTGGCTATGACATAAAGAATGTCCCTCTAATCAGCACTATGCTGCATGTCGTAGGCATGAATTTCCTCATTTAGAATTGCACTAGTGGAGCTTATAAGGAATTCGTGTTTAGTTTTCTATCAAAGAATGAGTCAGATCCCTTTGATTCTGATTCAAACCCACAACTTACTGACTGCATCTCATGCACTCTAGCCTTCTGCATAACCTGAATTAATTCTCAATAAGAGTGGGTGTGAGTGAGAAAAAGTTCAAGGTCAGGGAGGATGCTGACTGAGGATCAACTTGAGGAACTGTGGTTGAAGCTCATTTCAAGGCTGACCATTAAGAGAGCGCATGACAGCACTGCTCAGACTTATTGCAGCCGTTATGTTTGTCCCATGTGTGCTAAGGAATGGCTTTCCTTTTATAACGGGAGTACACATATACTGTGTGAAAAAAAAAAAAAACTCACACAACCTCCCACTCTGTCAAAGTGATTTCATCCACACTCAGAAACAGACACACATGGATATGTGCACTTCTTGTATTAGTGAAAATAAAAGCATAAATCTTCAATTCAGTTCAGTTTAATTTATATAGTGTTAAACCACATCAACAGTTGCCTCAAGGCACTTTATATTGTAAGGTAAAGATCCTACAATAATACACAGAAAACAGAGAAAACCCCAGCAATCATATGACCCCCTATTAGTAAGCATCAGTGGGAAGAAAAAACTCCCTTTTAACAGGAAGGAACCTCCGGAAGAACCAGGCTCAGGGAGGGGCGGCATCATCCGCGACTGGTTGGAAGTGAGGGGAGGAAGACAGGAGAAAGGCATGCTGTGGAAGAGAGCCAGAGATTAATAGTAACTAATAATTAAATGCAGAGAGGTGTATAAATGCATAGTGAGTCAAAAAGGTGACTGAAGAAGAAACACCCAGTGCATCATGGGAATCCCCCAGCAACCTACACCTATTGGAGCACATAAGGAAGGATTCAGGGTTACCTGATCCAACGCTAACTATATGATTTATCAAAAAGGAAAGTTTGAAGCCTAATATTAAAAATAGAGAGGGTGTCTGTCTCTTGAATCCTAAATGGAAGCTGGTTTCACAGAAGAGGGGCCTGAAAGCTGAAAGCTTTGCCTCCCATTATACTTTTAAATACTCTAGGAACCCCAAGTAAGACTGCAGTGTGGAAGTGTAGTGCTCTAATGGGGTGATGCGGTACTATAAAGTCATTAAGATAAAATGGGGCCTGATTATTCAAAACCTTTTATTTGAGGAGCAGGATTTTAAATTTGATTCTGGATTTAATAGGGAGCCAGTTAAGGGAAGCCAATATAGGAGAAATATGCTCTCTCTTTCTAGTCCCTGTCAGTACTTCTGCCACAGATAAACTCAAGGCTTTTCAGGAAGTTTTTTTTTTTAGGACATCCTAATAATAATGAATTACAGCAGTCCAGCCTAGAAGTAATAAATGCATGAACTAGTTTTTCAGCATCATTCTGAGACATGACATATCATTTCTCAATATTGTACAATATGGAAAAAAAGCAATCCTACATATTTATTTAATATGCACATTGAAGGACATATTCTTATCAAAAACGACTCCAAGGTTCCTCACAATGTTACAAGATTCAAAGATAATGCCATCCAGAGTAAGCATCTGGTTATATGCCATATTTGTAAGACTTTTTGGACAGAGTACAATAACCTCAATTTTATCTGAATTTAGAAACATAAAATTAGAGGTAATCCAGGTCTTTATGTCTGTAAGAAATTCCAAGTTTACCTAATTGGTGTGTGTTATCTGGCTTAATAGGAAGATAAAGTTGTGTGTCACCTGCATAGTAGGGAAAAATTATGCTATACCTTCTGATGCCTAAGAGAAGCATGTATAATGTAAACACAATTGGTTCTAGCACATAACCCTGTGGAACTCCATAATTAACCTCAGCGTGTAAAGAGGACTCTCCATTTATATGAATAAATTGGAGCCTATTAGATAGATATGATTCAAACCACTGCAGTGCAGTACCTTTAATACCTACAGGATGCTCTAATGCTCTAAAATGTTATGGTCAACAATGCTGAATGGTGCACTGAGGTCTAGCAGGACAAGCACTGAGATGTGTCCACTGTAGGAGGCCATAAAAAGATCATATGTAACCTTCACATACTGTTTTACAGCTAGTTTTTCAAGAATTTTTGAGATAAAAGGAAGGTTGGAGACTGGCCTATAATTACCTAAGACAGCTGGGTGAAGCGATAGCTGTTTAAGTAACAGTTTAGGTATTGCCAGCTTGAAGGCCTCTGGTACATTAGAGATAGGTTGATCATTTTTAAGACTGAAACATTCGTTATTGGTAGGACCTCTTTGAAATGACTGAAATTAACTCGGAAAGATCAGTTTGAGAAAAAGAGTTTAAACCTTTTTCCTTTTGCAGAGTAAGTGTAGACAGACACACACCACACACACGCACACACATACAAATATACATATTGCCACTGAGCACACACAGTTTATTTTTCTTTTTTTATGGGCATAGAGACACACACACACACACACACACACACTCTTCATCACATCGCTCAGTCTTAAAGAAAGGCATAGTGACGATATATGAGCCAATAAATAACTTTTTGTCTGTCCAGCAAAGAAAGATCCTTCCAGTCTTCTAATGCACCGTGGTGAAATGTGGAAGTGGAGAGCCTGCTTGGCAGCCTCTGCACCCCCTGGCTCTGTTGAAGCTTGTAAATTAGTTATTATAATGAAAGTCTTTACAGCCTCTGGTGAACTGTGTTTTCCATAAGCAGTCTCAGCCTCCTGGCCCTGTGATTCAGCACAGGATTTGACATTCAAGGACCAAGATCTTGAAGAGATGACAAAATGCCAGAGATAAATGGACTATACCTGAACTTGTAGCCCACCTTGGCCTTGTTTTTTTTTTCTCTTTTTCATTTTCTCTGATGCTTCTTGAAATTATTCCTGTTATATTAATAATGTAAATATGCCTACAGAAGAAGCTGTATCACGAATTACTAACTAAGAGATACATTTTCTCTGGTGGAGAACTGAACTTAAGTAAAAGTTTCGTGCTATAATGAATTAATTTAATCAGTTCCTTTTTTTAGCATGGATTTCAGGCAAATCTCCTCACTAACTGTTACTCCTTCCAAATAATCATTAACAGGATGTAAATTACCACCAGGCTGAAAATGCCCTTTCTGATTGAAGTTTCATACCACTTTTACTGAGTGTCATTAAGTTTTGTTTTTTCATGGGTATTCATTTGCTTTATTAAAGCTTTTTGAAAGAAAACCTTTAAAAGACTCTAAAATTGAGGATTAAAAACATGCACAATTAGCCAAAACTGGCTACTATTTGGTAGTCAATTCAATCAAAGCATCCCATAACTAAAATGTACAAACAGATACTGAATTAGTAAATAGTTGTTTCATCCTTACTTGATTATTTATGATTCAATTTTTCTCCTAATTGCCAATTATGCTATGTTTTTCTAGAGCCAAGCCCTCCTTATGTGCGTGCTCATACACAGTTCAAGCATGCGTATCTACTTACATGCATACATCCACACAGTAATGTTCAGAGGCCCATTTGACAGCTGTGATTACTGCTCTTTGAATAGCATTGAGTGGCAGCCTGCAGTGAGTGAGATCTAACCCTCTCCTGTCCTCTGCTTTCAGGGTCCAGGTGGCTTAAAGGGAGGAGAAGGGCCTCAGGGTCCCCCTGGCCCCATCGTAAGTAGCCTGTTACTATGGTTACCTCATCTCTCTTGCTACAGAGATTGCAGCGAAAAGTAGCTGGTGCTATTGGAGAATGGAGTCACACATGCTGTGCACAGCTCCGTACTTTGGTCATCCAGCAGCACGTGCTATATAAGCTGCAGTGTGGAGGGTGGTAGAACCAAGTGGGGTGGTACGATCGAATTCTGTGACATCATTGCTTAAATGATGAAGTACATATTCAATATGAATTCAATTCAATATTCAGGGCCAAATGGCATTTTTAATTTCTGTTTTCTTTGTTTAGTTTATTTTATGGCTAAGAAAGAAGTAAAGCTACTTCTTTTGTCATAAACTGGATGGTAAAAAGTCTCTGTCCTAAGTTGCGCTATAGAGTATATATGTCTTTGCTAATGCTGTTCTTTCTTCTCACTGCATTTCACGCCTCAGACTGGTGTTTATTGTTCAGTATAAAAATAATAATTTTTTTTTAATTTATGTAGCATATAAATCTCTGTACCACAATTTGAGAAAAAAAACTCTGCTTGATTTATAGTGTTTTGTCCAACACCTTTGCTTGAATAATGATCTAACCATTGCCTAATTGCTTAATCGAACAGCAATTCATCCCTGTTACTCGATTGGTCACAAATGTCTCCCTCTAATACTTATTCGTTGCTATAGCAACTGCCGTTGCACAGTTTTCACTCAAATGACAATTCCAAGAAAAGAAACAAAGTTTATCTTTCTGTAATGAACTCATTTTTTTTCATTCAGCATCGATCACAGTAAGGAATCATATAGCAGGAATGTCATCGCACTTGCTCATACATACTTTGTGGCCCTGAAAAGAAGCAAAATTGGGTGGGTAATCTAAAAAAAAAGTAGGGCACTTTTACTCTGCCTTTGTCTCTAAGCCCCTCAGTTTGCGATATATGCAATGAAAAGCCTCAGGAGCTCCAGCGGTGATTTTGTACAGAAAGCTGACTGACAGGCTGCTTTGAACTGGCTGACATTTTGTTCAAGCGTTAAACGTGGGCTCCCGATAATTGCCCCTGCTCACCAGCGACAGAGCAACACCAGATTAGATGACAGCGGATATGCAGAGCACTGATGAAAAGATGATGAAAGTGAGAAGAGGGGCGTTCTCTGAAGGAGTGAAACCATTTCCACAGTGAAATGAGATAGTTTTCTTAAATTGGCTTGAAAGCAAGCCATTGGATGGAAACGTGTGATAGAGTGTTTTGGTAGATTTCAAAAAAACTCCTTAAAAGGAGTCCAGTGTGCAATGCCCACGCACACAAGAGATGTGATATTTTCCTTCATCGATTTCCTGCCAGAGTTTGAGCTGCTGTTGTTCTGTGGGAACGTGTGTGAGTTCCGTGTGTGCGTTTCTTTTCTCGTCTGTGTGTTTGAAAGAGACTGATCAGGAAAGAATAGCACAGGAAAAAAAGAAAGGATGAATGCGACAAGTCACAAACTTTACGAGAAAAACATGGGTGAAATGAAAGGGCGGGAAATGGACTGAAAAAGTATAAAGTTATTTGAGTCAAAGGAATGTGTGTGTGCTTGTTTGTGCATGTGTGTCATCGTGGCCAAGTTGGCAGGCTGTGGATGACAGTTTGGAGCTTGGTGTGTGTCACCAGCAATGTCTATCGTGAAACGGGCCAGGCATATGAGTGCCAGGTGGCATCTCACATCAGCAGCTGAATCAGAGTGTGTGTTTTTCGTGTGAATCAGTCCGAAGCTTTGGCCTGTACACATGCACATTTAATTTTATTTGAAAGCGGCTCTACCCAGACCTTCCCTGGGTAAGGGAATGCCAAAAAGACCTCGTGATCAACAATGTAGTTGCAGTTCATGTGATTTGGGGTACCTACACAGTGATGAGCACCCACCTGGGAATAGTGAAGAGCAGGGTAATAAGGCATGCTGATGTGGGGGAAATGGTGAGACCTTCCAAAAGGCCTTGGCTGGGGAAAGCAGCTCCGGCCTATTAAATAGATAAGAGTGTTCATCAGTGGCTCCCTTCATAGGTAAGCTTTGAGGCTGTCAGCAGGGTCAGTGTAATTTTAGAATGGTTATCAGTTAATGGCTATATTTCTAGCATGTCACAGCTTATAGTAATGCTGCGGTTAGTTACTGTGGTTAGTACTTCTAACAATGAAATAAAAACTTAAATATTTGCACCAGACTGCAAATGCTACCATCGTCTTGAGGGAAAACTTAGTTGTTGTATGTGCACAGATAATAGGCTTTTATGTTTGTGATGTTTTTCATTCAAATCTTCTTCACATTATCGTGACAATATTCTCCGGGAATCCTATTCCTTCAAAATTTCTTTAAAGTAAACTAACAGGCTAGAGCTAATCCAGTTAAAAAAAACATGGCGTTTAAATAATAGGGACAGAAAGCGACAATAATATAACCGGCAACTGTGAAATGGCTGTAACGTAATCTGACAGAGGAGTCCAGCAGGCTGAGATTGTTATTCTAAGTGTCTGAGATTGTTTTTTAACATTATCCTGTCATGCACGTCATGCATGTCATGCATGTCGCATATACTGATGCCAGGTCAACAAAATAGCTTTAGCTAATAATATTATCTCTACTCTGTCTACAAAGGGTCTCTTTATTCTTAGAACCAAATGTGTTTTTGTTGGAGTTTTTTTATTTTACTTTTTTCCACCTGTTTGACAGGTAGTAATCATTTCAGTCAAAAGGGTCATAGTGGTCTACTAGTCCCAGGGTTGTCAGATAGGAATGTTTCCATCCATTTGTCCATCCACAAGTAGACACAAGTGAAAACCTTAAAATATATTGGGAATCAGTATATTGCCAACCACGCACAAACATGAACTGTGATTTAACATTTTTAATATCTATCTATCTCACATAACACACGTAAGATTTCTTTTTGCTCTCTAACTCTATAACAGAACTCTAACTGTCTTATTTAGACAGCTCTCTCAAACTATCACTCGGGTTTATACCATTGTCTTTCTATAGCAATTAGCCTCTTACAATATTTCTGATGCCTGACTCTGAAGGAGTCCCTTACATTCTGCTTTTAGAGAACAGTCTAAACATGTCTTATATGCAGCCAATCCAGTCAAAAGTATTGTGTTTTTTGCTTAATAAGAGACAGATTTCAAGTATTGCTCTCTTTGATACTTTAGACATGAAAATGTGCCTTGAAGTTTAAAATACCAGAATTTTCTTTCTAGGCAGACTTTCAAATCAATTTACCCTTTTAAGCTTAAGTCTGGACAAAACACACTTGCTTTTTGCTTAACTGTTTCTTAGCTTTACTGTAGCAAATTGCATTTTTGAGTAAGACAGCAGTGACTGATGAGTGTTTGTTTACAGGGTTCTCCTGGAGAGAGAGGTCCTGCTGGCTCCGGAGGTCCCATTGGTCCCACAGGACGCAATGGTCCTCAAGGACCACCTGGCCCTGCTGGAGAAAAAGGGGGTCCTGTGAGTTTTTTTTCTCAATTTTACTTGGTGAAATACCTATTTAAGTTCAATATATCAAGATTTTACAATATTGTGCAAATTATGTTTTAGGGAGAGAAAGGTCCCATGGGTCCTGCTGGCCGTGATGGCATTCAAGGTCCTATTGGTCTTCCTGGTCCAGCTGGTCCACAGGGTCCTCCTGGCGAAGATGGTGACAAGGTGGAGCAAAGTTTTAATACCTTAAAACCTAGAGTTGATTGATCTTTATATTTGCTACAGGGAGTTATAATGTTTTGTTTGTTAAAAACAAAAGCTTTTAAGTTCTTGGTTAAAGATAAAAACAGAGAAATGAAAAAAAAAACCATTATTTTATAACCTCAAAGAGAGCTGTCAGCTTCAACTATGAACTCCTCTTTATTCTAAAGTATTCTTGTATCAATGTGAGGCCAGCTGTCCGACAGCTAAAACTTGGCCAAAAGTGGGTCATGCAGCAGGGCAATGATGGCAGGCACAGCAGAAAATCTCCACAGAATGGCTGAAAAAGGGAAAAAATCAAATTGTTACAGTGGCACAGTCAAAGTCCAGACCTCAGCCTGAAATGTAACCTTAAGAAAACTGTGCATAAATGAATGCTCACAAAAATCAGTGAACTGAAGCAAGTTTGTAAAGAAAACAAAGACACAGTTCCTCCAAAACAATGTGAGAGACTGATAAAGTCATACAGAAAATGAATATTTGAAGTTATTCCTGCTAAAGGTGCTACAAGCTATTAACTTTTTTCACAGGACTATATTTATTCATTTATTTATTTATTTTTTAACTATACTTAACCACAAGCTTGTTATGACAGCAATTACTCCCGATAGAATCTTACATTAAGTAAACAAAATAAGCACACACTAACGGCTTTAGAAATCTTCTTAAATGCAAATAGACAAACAAATCCATGTACTGAAATAGCCAGTTGTTTACACATCCTGTGTACCCTGAGGCCAGCAAATCCCACATCCACACTTGATACACTGAACCAGAAATTTGCATTTTTACATTTGTAACCATGACACCCTCTTCAATCCCAGTCACGTCTTCTGCCACAGCATTTTGTCAATCATAGAGCCAATGGGGTTAGACAGGGAGCCAATCAATTAATTACAAACACTCACCCAAGGTCTTTGTGGGCCAATCAAATTAGATTCTCTTGAGAAATATTTACTGCCTAATCATGGTAAAGGTGACACTTTAAGATATTAGACTTTGACTAAACATGGAGGAGAGAGATTTGAGCTCTGCTTTGTCTGTATGTGCTTGTTACACTGCAGGGAGAAGTTGGTGGACCTGGACAGAAAGGAAGTAAAGGAGACAAGGGTGAACTTGTGAGTCTTTTTCTTTCCCTCTCGCTCTCTTTTAATGAAGTTTTATGTCACAGATTCATTCAAATCAGTGAGTTTTATTACAATTCATGTTAAATAACCAAAGATGCTGATTTCACCACTGAATTGAGTAGAACAAAAGGAATAGATTGCTAGAAAATGTTTCTTATTTTGCCCTAAAAAGTCTGCAGCATATAAAATACTAGCTGAAGTGCTGCTATGTTTACAAAATGGTTACTTAGTTTGTAATAAGAATTGCAGCGTGTTCTGTCCTCATCTTAAACGCTTGTATTTTTTCAGTTGACTTTTGTTTGTCCTCACACGCATCACGTCAAATACATTCCAGATTGAATTAGATTTTTCAAATGTCATTATTCCAGGTAGACAGTGTGTGATGGAGATCATGTTTAGCAGGCAACTGCCCTATATTTCATTGCTCAATTCAGATGGCGTGTCTATCATGTACATCTTAATAATCAGCTTCCTCCTGTTTGTAGGGTCCACCAGGCCCAACTGGTCTCCAGGGTGTAGTTGGAGCTCCTGGTCCAGCTGTGAGTATCTCATCCTCTGACCATCTAATGTCAAAGTTTATTCTCTGAAGTATTTTCATACACCGATAAGAATGTAATCCTAAAACATTAAAAGTTACATGAATACCCGTTTATACTGTACTAAAATCCACTCCGAATATTGCTTTCTGTTTTCACAAAACTTTCCAACCTTTATTTCACCTTTCCTGAATTTTTAAAGACTTTCTTTCCATCATTTGTGATGCCTACAGAAGTAAGTGCTGTCTTCTTAATGTCATCTCTTCATTACCATACTGGCTTCTGGGTAAGAACAGTGAAATGGGAAATCAGATTTTAAAAACATTTTTTTTTTTCAAAACAAGCCCCCATGAAGACAGGGAGGGTGTAATAAGACCAAAAGGCTGCCGGCTGAAACTTGTTATCTCCAGACCTGCAGTCCAATAATGACGTGCCATTGAATCGTGTCTCGTTTTGAAGGACGACACCTTTTTATTGATTCATCATCAGCAACACTCTGATATGAGTAAAAGTTACTTTATGCAGGTTTTTGCTTAACCATTTCTTGCTGATTGTATGATAATCAATTAAATGGGTTGTTTAAGTGTTTAGATACATTTAAAAACTGGACACTTGAGTCATAATTGTGCTTGCTTGGAGACCCTTGGTTTAATAAACAATATTTCATTTCCCAGATGGACAGAAATTAATAACTGTTCAGGCAGGTCAGGGCCATATTATGCAAGCACTATTATTTTTTTTTACTCTTGCCTCTGCAGTCCAAAAACCTTTGGCTGCAGTCCCTGTTCATTTTAATATTCCCCATCCTTTTATCATTGTAATGCTGCACAAATTTCCTTTTAATTACAACTTTTAGTTGTGGTCCTGTATTAGAATCGGGGTACCAAAAAGACTTTTTCATAAAAGACAGCTTTTGTCCCCCATCAATTAAAATGCAATTACAAATTTGGTATTTGTTATCCTGGAAACTCATGCAAAGCATTACGCTTGTGACCTTGCGTTTACAAACAGGCTTACACACAGCAATAATGTGCCAGTCAGTGCACCAGTCATTTCCTTATATTGAGTTCTATGGCACCAGACCTAGCTGAGAATACTGCCTTGTACGGTGCAGAACATCCTCTACTCTTCCATCTCATTAACACAACAGGGAAAGTCCTGTTTCTACAATAGCTGATGGCCCGAGGGCAACTAACAGCTCATTGCTGTAAATTATCAGGCCTTAACAACCATTCTAGCACAAATCCAGCATCTGCAGGGCTCTGTGGGGGCTAGAATAGACCTAGTGAGACGGATTGCCGTGAGCAGGTAGTGCTCCCGAGCTGCATAACAAATTATTTAACAGTTGTTTGTCCTGGTGAGTCAGTCTGCTCATGTGTATTCATATCTTCATAACTGAGTCCTGACTCGTGCTGTGTAGTTTTAACATCGTCTGCTCTGTTTTTATTATTGCATGTCTGAATGCTGTTATCACTTGTGGCTACACTACGTACCCCACTTTTCAATCCTGGAAAAATGCTTGTGTATGCTGGCAAAATGAACGATCCAATTTCCTTCTCTGCTAAGGCTTAACAAGATTTACAGCAGCTCAGTCACTGGTGCTGTTGTCTTCAAGATGCAACTGAGGTCAAGCATTCGTAATGAAACAGTCTATGGCAAAGCAGTATTGATCTTCATCAGGATGTGGTGAACATCCTGTCCTACAAATGTGCTCTTGTTTAGCAGCGGCTTATAAAAAGACAAAAAAATGAAGTTGACAAGAGCAATCTTGGAAATGTCACTTTTGAGAGGACAACACATTTTTAAGATATGAAAAAGCTTATTTCTAACATAATGTAAGGAAAACAAAAACCCCACAAGAGCCACTTAGATTTATTTCATGAACAATCTAAACATAAATTTTGCGAGATCCATTTCAGGTATGTCATAAATTACACCTCCCCGAGCATGCGTTTGGTGCCTGCAAATCTAAGCACAACCACAAGTAACTATGCTGAATCATATCTCATTCAATTGCACCAGCTACACTTTTTACATTTAAACAGATCCATGCAAAAATTAGTACGGAGTCTTAAAAATATAAATGCTCTCAGCTAGCAGTTTTAGAGCACGTAATTATGCACCGACTTGTGCTGATTAAAGTCCTACCAAAGCATTTTTCTAATTAGGACTTCAGTGTGAACTGAAAATTTCAAGTTGTTTCTGACTGAGATCTTTAATTCAGAGAGCAGAGAGCAGTATGTAAGTTATGCTAAACATACTGTTACAGTTCATAGTTAGCTTTTGCATTTCTTTTCATAAATTACACTTCAAATAAAACTTTATTTATATACTAATTAAGACTAGATGAAGGTCAATCCAAGGTAAAAGATGGACAGTACTTAAAGTGTCTCTGCAGACCTTTTTTATTTTTACAGCCCAGTTTTTCTGTTTAACTGGAAGGAAAAGTGGAGAGTTTCAACATAATATAGTATTCAGTAAAGGTTTATACTTGTTTTTATACTTGTATTAAGTACAATTGTACCCAAAAATTGCCATTTGTTTCATTGCTTATGATGAATTGACATAAGAAATTCACCAGTGTTGGACTGTTTTCACGTGACACAAGAAGTAAGCTTCATACTTAGATGGTGAGCTGTTATTGCGTTTTCTATCTGTTTTGGCAGGTCCGGATAGTTTCTTCCAGCAAAAGCCTCTATTGCTCTGATTCAAGGGCAAGGATGGTGCCAACACATATACGGAGGTTGCAGGCTGTGCATGCAGTGTTACAATGAATAACAAATTATGTAGCAGTTGAGGTCAAGCACTCGACATAGAGACACAATTCTTTTCTAGTCTCCCCAAGGAGATGTTCAAACAGTTAGATTTGTGACTTTTTTTTTCTTGAAGTCACTTTAACTTTAGTCCACCTCCTTGTAATCACCTAATATTTCCTTCTAAACTGTTCTGCATTCAGTACCATAGCCTGAAGCGTCCTACATGTCCCAGGGCTCAGTAAGAGCTCCTCAAGCACTTTCAAGTGCTGACATGCGTTTGAACTGAAAACTCCCAGTCTGTCAGCACTTCACTCTTTCCCCACAGTCTCTTATTTCCATCCTCCGTAGCTCTGTGCACCTCTGGCTTCAGAGATGAAGTCAGCATCTTTCACATACGCTGTTTACCATAACCCTTTGGCTATACTGTACTCCATCCTGCATTCCCTGATGAGAAGCTTTGGTAGGATGGCTGCTCCCCTGGTAGACGAGCAGCACAATGTATCAGTGTTTAGAACTGTTGTCTCTCTCTGGTCCATTCCTGTCGCAAGTTTAATTTTCCTCCTCACACAGTCCTCTGAAAAACCAAACAGTCAAACTTCCACATGTTGGTTGACTGTGCATTTTAAATAGTCTGTGAGTGAAGTGAGATAGACCGTTGACCTGTCATGGGTGCATTCTAATCACTCCAAGAACCCTGGGGAACAATATGTTGGTTCTCAGCATTGATGGATTGATAAAACTGCAGTAAAATGTCCTTCAAAAAACCATTCAAGTACTGTAACTGTCCATCCTAATCTGTGATTGAATGTGCGTATCGACCCACCATCTCCCATCTGAGCTTGGATATACTCTGTAACCATGAAATTGATTAGAAGAATGAGAAAAAAATCCCAGTTAATGATTGTAGAATTGCACTTGGTCAGTGGGAGTGAGAGTAAAGGTGTTTGCATGTCTTGCACTTTAACCTCTAACAGGGCAGTGATGGTGAAGCTGGACCGAGAGGACAGCAGGGTATGTTTGGCCAGAAAGGAGATGAAGGACCAAGAGGATTCCCAGGTTTACCCGGACCCATTGGACTGCAGGTATTCCCAAAATCTGAGGAAATCTGAAACTTTTATATCTATATTTTGACTGTCTAACTCTCGTTCTCTAAACGCATGACACCCAGGTCACGTTGAACAGTGCCTCATAGGTATGTTCATTTCTTTCCCTTGTCAAAGCCATCCAGAGCAGAATGACTTCCTCCACACCCCTAAAACCGACAACATTTCATCTCTCCTTACATCATTTACATTACATCAAAACAAAGCATAATTTATTAATGCAGCCTTGACTCCTAATAGCACTTTGTATTGCTCCTGGGCAAATAATGCTTTTTCCCCTTCAAGGACTTTTCTTAGCATAGACTGTGCTAAAAAATCCATCACTATTGTGAACATTTTTGCATTTGGCATTTTGCCGCAACATTAGTGGTAGAGGAGAGACTGCCATTGGTTTTTCCACTCAGGCTACATTATTATCATGCAGTAAACCGCTCCCCTCTAGTACTCTCAGGTCTAAGTAAGAGACCAGCTGCTGTGGTATTTGACCAAGTATTTAAATCAATGTACGGTAAATCCATTTATCTTTTGCAGATGTTTTTTTAATGGGCATATTACAGTAAAGATAAAATATTTGGTCCTTAGAAGATTCAGAAAAAAAGGACTGCAATTTGCTTTCAATGAGAATGTCAGGGGTGTTGTACAAACCAGGACTTAGACCAGGGGGTTAAACATAAGGCCCGGGGACAGATGCAGCCCAGCAAACACACCGGTCCAGCTAATTGGACAGTATGGATGTTTTTTGCAGTGGGTTCATAGAGAAAAAAAAGACAATTTTCACTTATTGACTGTAAACTTTATATTTTATAATTATGGGACACAGTGAACAATGAACTACCAGAACTTTTATTATGTAGTGTCACTGGTCTGGCCCGCTTAAGATGAAAGTAGCCAAAATGTGGCTCACAATGTAAAATGAGTTTGAATTGACACACTTCTTGTTTTGCATATATAACAAGTGACCTTACAAATTACTGGTGTGTCTGAAAATTGCTTTATAAAACTGGACTGGCATATTAAATATACTTATACATGATAGTAATATTTTAGGGCTTTTGTTAATAAGTAACCTTCATTTTTGGTTCCACCTCCATGCACGTTTACCTATGTCTACTTCTATTTTAAATTTAAAGCACAACCAACAAATTGCACCATTATTTGGTTTGATATGATCAGAAGTGATTAATGTTAGCTCAATTTATTTGGATATTGCACATGTGGATAGTTTAGTTTAGGCTAATTTGGTTTATTCAGAAGGTTAGCATTAAGGTTACCTTATCTTCTTAGTGGAAAACTTCAAGGGAACCATCAAGCTAGTTATAACTAAACATCGCGAGAAAAACATAACAAACCTGATCATTTTGAAGGCATTCGTCTCCAAGCATGCACTTCTTAT
Organism: Pundamilia nyererei; assembly: GCF_000239375.1. NCBI lineage: Eukaryota > Metazoa > Chordata > Actinopteri > Cichliformes > Cichlidae > Pundamilia > Pundamilia nyererei. The sequence goes on along the minus strand of NW_005187432.1, from coordinate 2,912,077 downwards.
TTATTAAATTACCAACAGCAAGTCTCACAAATAGCACCACGGTTATAAGCCCTTATAGCAAAATAGCAGGTAAAAATATCAGCATGTCACCTATAAAACATCATACAAATATGAAATAGTATAGTAATCAAGGATATAGTAATCCTTCATTATTGGTTGTTGTGCATTAAATTCTTTTTTTTTTAAAAACTTGTTCTTGTTAGTGTTGTAGCTGTAGATGAAGCCAAAGCTGTTTGTCGCTGAGGCAAAAGAGCCCTAATTACATTTGACCATAACAAGTAAACTTAAAAGTGAAGAAGTTTTTCCCATACATAACTGAGAGTTTGTAAGATCAAGAGTGTTCATGTTACTGTTGCACTGCTCTATTCAGTCCTCCCTTACTCAGAACTCCACAGAGTCAAAGGAAGAGCGAAGGGGTCAAGCGTTTGCTCATTTAACCCAGTGAACCGAAGTTTTGGGAACTTGCTTTGGTGGCAAAGAATAAAGAAACGGCACACTTTAGAATATCTCAAAGTCAATTATCCAAGGACTCACCGAGGATGAAATTAGAGCAAAACCCTGCTGGTCAATAGGGCCAGATAACGTTGTTATTAAGTGCAATTGGCTTTTAATTGGGCATAATGCACTCGATCTCAACTCTTTTAATTATGTTTGGCTAAGCTGCCCTTCAATAGATGGCAGCAGCTGCTGCGAGCTCAGCTCTTCAATGCAATTATCTGTAGCATTAATGATTTTTGACTATGGGGAATGAATGGCTCCAGTCTGAAAGCCCTCCATCATTTGGGGCCATGTTTGCCGTGGAATATTGGAGTCCTCACTGAGCGCAAGAAATCTTCAGATTAAGAGGTTAAGATGGGAACATAGAGGAGAGTAAATATCAGATTTGATTATACCAGAGTGTGCTCATAGCTCAGGGCTAGTGTGGAAAATAAAAGGAAATGGCAGTCATAAGTAAATATTTATTGATTACATGTGTTTGAATGATGCTTGTTAATTCAATCCGGGCACCTATTTTGATATCAGTTCGAATATACAGTTTAGAAACAAGCCTGAAAGTCCGATATTGATCGACGCCTGTCACTTCAAAGCATTAGACATGGAATTGTTTGATGCTTGATTTATTTTCCCATTTGTACAACTCTTGTGCTTTATTACCATGTCTAAATCCCAGTCACGCTCTGTAATAAATAAGCCTTTCCTGTCATTACAAAGGTACAGTAAATCAACAAAATGGACTGAAACTACACGTATGTTTTTGCAGTGATCGATATGCATGTCATTTTCATTTTAGAGTAACTTATCATTACCGCTGCTTTCCACCCACCTTATGATTATGCATGCTCCATCACCGGAGTTAAACCAACACAACACATAATATCCATAATTATGCCAATACACAATAAGCTACAACAGCAAGTGAGAGCTTCTTCATTTCTGTTAAAGATCCTCCTTCCCAAGGTGTATTCATACTGTTTCAGTCAAGCATGATTGAATCCCAGAGCTGGATAATACGCATCGCCTCGGCTGTCCCCTTTGTTTCCACTTTCCTGTGGACGTAGATGGATGGCGTTTCCACCCTGCAATTTACACAGGCTGATTATACCCAAGCCTCCAATACCCTTTAATTACAATAGGTGTCCTTTTTGACTAATTGTGTGTTTACTCGCTGGGGTTCTGCTTGTATTAATGCATTCTCCATTGCGTTGCACACTACAACCCCACTATTCAATACACATCATCTGAAAGTACCTGTTAATGAGCAGCAAAATTGTATGTGTCTTTACGTTAGTGGATTTTCGAATGTGCAGTTTTGTCTCGAGTGCTGCCTCGCATGACCTTTTCTCTGAGTTTTGAAAAATTTGTCTGCTTTCCAGGGTTTGCCCGGCCCTCCTGGTGAGAAGGGAGAGAATGGAGACGTCGGACCAATGGTGAGTGCAGCTCTCTTTCGTATTGTTTTCACGAATAAGCCAGTGAAGTGAGAAATTGTGCTGATTGTTTAGAAGTTCTGGCTTGGAGCTGAGTCTGGCGGCTCCACCAGCTGCATAGCATATGTAAAAGAACCGAACATAAGCATTCCAAATATTTAAATTTGCGTGTGGTCTGTTTCTGTGCACTGTGTTTTGCATCGTGTTTTATCATGTATTATTTGTTCACTCTTTTAAGAGTCAGAACAAACAAGCTTTTGCATGAAGGGCTGTTTTAATCTCACACCAGCACTTACACACGATAAACACAGATGCAGAGCAGCTTAGTTTTTTCTCTCCCTGTCTGTGTCTGACACTGACAAGGCACAATAAAAAATGTGGTAAACTACAACAGTGGGTCTGACATGTCTGTTGATGTTGTTGCTACTGCATCTGCAAGTAAGACAGCAGCTATGACAATGCTATTATTAAAGTTACATCCTATAAAAGAAGAAAACAATGTGTTAGAGTGAAGAAGTGATCGCTGAAGGGGGCCGTTTATCCTTATTTATGTTTATTCTCCGAGAGTAGCTTTTACCTCAGTGCTGCCTCTCACTTCATACTCTTTTTGAAACAACGCGTTTCAATGCCCTTCTCTTGGGACACTCTTTCTTTCTTCTGATTGGTTGCCTCTCACCAACAAAAGGTTTGAACAGCAGTCGTATGCCCCAGGTTTACCTAATAAAGGACATACGCTCTCTCCTCGCCTTTTGACAGGGTCCACCTGGTCCTCCTGGCCCCAGAGGTCCTCAGGGTTCCGGTGGAGCCAGTGTAAGTTGATATTTGTTTTCTTTGTCCTCCATTAGGCTTCAGTTACAGTTAGCTTTTTTTTTAAATTACAGCTTGTTAAACAATTTCTTTTTATAAGATTCTTGTACTCACTGCTGTCTCTGTGATTTATCTGCAGGGTGCACAAGGTCCTCCTGGGAGTATTGGTACAATGGGTGGTGTGGGTGAAAAGGTAAGAACCAAATATTGCTCATATCTTTTTCAGCTCCTAGAAATAAAATTCTATCTTTTTCTTTGGTAAGTTTTGCCTGAAATTATGTTCGTTATATTTGCCGTTTCTCTTTCCACTTCTCAAGGACACTGCTATTAAAACACAAACTGAAAAAAATACTGAGTTGTCAGTTGATACGCTAATTAGCTGATAAAGCTGGACTGTTTGATGTCAGTGTGATAATAAACTTTTCACAAACTAATTCACATATCACTGTGACATCACAGGGAGAAACCGGCGAGGCTGGCAACCCAGGACCACCTGGGGAGCCTGGTATCGGAGTAAGTGCTCTTTCTTGTTTCAATCTAGACAGCGTTTTTAACGTCAAAGCCATGAGAACTGACTACTTATACACATCTAAACAGAGATTGCCACACAGTCTAGCACTCTGCGTTCTTGTGCAACTGGGACTGTTTTAACAATCAACCTATAAATATTGCTTAGCACAGCTAATTAAGTTGTGTAATTAGATGACACTTCAGCTGTCAGCTGTTCTACGGTCCCTCTAAGTATTTTTTACCTCTGATTAATCTAGTTCAATGTGTAGATATGCTAGCAACCTGAGGGCTTTTAAGCAGATAATTAGCTCAGCCGTATTTGCTACGCTCCACCCTTGATTGTGTCATTCATCTACCATCACATGCTAGGCTGCAATAAGGGTAAAATTCTGAATATCTTATGTTCTGTGACAAAAGTATGACATTTGTTGATTACATTTTTATGGCGATTTCATTTACATAATATGCATAAAATGTGTTCTATGATGCAGCACCTTGTGTTTGCCCGCAAACAAGGTCTCAGCTTTCCTTTCTTACGGTATAAAAAAAGGAAAAGTTTTCACAGTAGTCATCCCGAACATCTTAGATCAGAGCTTTGCCATCAATCCAGACTAAGCCACTGCTTCTGTAAAGCAAGGGACACCTCACCTTGAGTCTGTCAGGATGTATTGACGTATCCGGTTGCTGCCTCGCTTCTGTGTACAGTGACAGATAGACTCCAGCGCTGCACGTCACAATGAGGTCAACTTTAAAGATGCCATGCTGGCATTTGCTCCAGCATTGCTCAGCTCTAGTGGACCAGTTAATGATTCTGGGCTTGTAATTATGCTTCAACTGCTGCTCTGAGTCATAGCCAATGCTTAAAGATTGCTATTACTACAGTCAGACACTATGCTGGACTAATTTGCTTTATCATCTGCTGGATAAAATAGAAATTTTCATTTGAAATAGATGCTCAAAGTTCAGTCAGTTGGGCTTTTTTTCAGTTTTCTCCTCTTCTGGGCAGTTTTGTGAAAGTTTTGATGGTAGTTGGAGTGACAGCTTTAATAACATGTTTGACTTGTTCCATATTTAGTATCCTATTGTCAAAGTAGTATGGATGGCTCTTATGTGGTCTTCATGGTGACAAGACATTGATTTATATTTCCTTAGGGCCCGAAAGGAGAGACGGGTGAGAAGGGAGAAACTGGGCCCCCGGGAGCTGCTGGACCCGCCGGTGCACGTGGACCCCCTGGAGATGATGGTCCCAAGGGTAACCCTGTATGTCAGCTGCACAAAAACACATACACGCATCCATGACTGATGCACTATTAGAGCTGCCAGCGACAGCGTCATTGTGTCATATTTCTCAGTCGAGCTTTCTTCTGCCACAGCTGTTGTTGACACAATGTCAAATATGTGAAGCAAGCTCACTTTTTTCAATGCCTCGATGTGTCTGCAGGGTCCTGTCGGCTTCCCAGGAGACCCTGGCCCCCCTGGTGAGCCTGGTGCTGCTGTAAGTGCTGCATTTATCCCTCAATCAGTGGCTTCATGTTTGCAGTATCACAGAATTTGATGTATATGCATCATAATAATTATGGTTATGAGTTAGTGGATTTTAATGATTGTCAGTTGACTCGAAAACAAAGAAAATATGATCAGTTTTTCAGTATTATAACTTTACCTTTTCTTTTTATCTGTGAAAATTCTTTTTGATATTATAATATTGTGTCTCAGGACTATAATTGATTAATGGTGTTTTGTCTGCCTCATTTGTGTATTTTGTTTAGGGTCTGGATGGTTTGCCTGGAGACAGAGGAGATGATGGAGAGGCTGGGCAGCCAGTAAGTCCAACATTATCATATTACTGTAAATGTGAGAGAACAGAGCAGGATTTACTCTGTCATTAGTTAGTCGCAGTCTTTCTTAGAGTTTAACATTAAAAGTAACAGTAATGGAAAAATGAAGATAAAATTTCTAATAGTGTCTATTACAAACAATTTCAATTTACTACTGCTGTAATATATACAGTTTACAATGAGGAAGCTCTAGTAATAACACAGTGAAGTGAGTGTAAAAGAGACCAAAAAACTGTTTCATATCCATCCTTTAAAACTGGGTATCTCTTTTTACAGATGTAGAGATATCTCATTATGTAACATCACCCTCCATTTTTATGAAGTGGAGTTAAGTGTTCTGTCTATTCTACTTTAGGGCCCTCCAGGTCCATCTGGTGAAGCTGGAGTACCAGGACCTCCTGGCAAAAGGGTGAGTACATTTCAAAAATGATGCATGCGATGATACTTTGATTCGAGGCACAGCATTCTTAACATGCTTAGTGCTACTTTACTATCCACGGCACGGTGATACATATTTATGATCACATACTTGGGTCTTTAATTGATCCATGGTTTCACAGGAAATTTGTTCCGTTAGTTAAATCCTAGAGTAACCAGTAATTTCCATGAGCAGTCATACTGCAGGACAGTATTGGCGTATTGTGAATTTGACTGGCAGCAAGAGTGAAAGAGTAGGACTGCTGCTGCTGCTAATGTCAGGAAATGAACTTGTCACTATAATTTCAGGCACTCTGCACCCTTTCATTCACACCAGACTTCAGCTGAGATTATTTCATTTCACTTGGGCTGCTTTTTTTTATGATGCCTTTCAATTACGGTAGTAATGTTTTACAATTATCAATAAAGCATGTTGTTAATGTACCATATTAAAAGCTGCCACAGTGTGACAAGAGAGAAGGACACTTTCATATTTCAAGTTCTTTGGGGTTTTTTGTTTGGTTTTTTGCCAGCAGTGTGGTGCCAGTGAATATGCCCAATCAAGCACCGATTCCACACATTTCCAATTCAATTTTATTTATAAAGCACCAAATCACAAGGTACTTTATATTGTAAGGTACAGACCCTATAATGATACAGAAAAAACGCCAAAACTCATATAATAGAGGATTTGGCATAAAAATATTGTGGCACCACAAAATTGACTCCCTCAAAGCTGTAACAACTGACCTCAGTGCCTACGAGATGGGCTGTAGGACAAAATATACCGATGATTAGGAGATAGCACTTGTTTTTATGGAAATTTCCAGAGTGTTTCATAGTAATGTTACATAATATTTGTTAGGTGGTTCTGAAAAAGGCACCAAGTCAGGACTAATTGAATGCCAGCATCACCACTGGCACAGATTAGTGGCAGAAAAAAGTATATTTATATCTACAGCTAAGGACCTCGAGGAATAACTTTTGCTTTAAAATGAGCAGTCTGATATTGTCACAGGGGAGAAACATATCTCAGTGCCATTTTTCTGTACTCTTTTTTTTTTTTAGCAGTATTTTGACTGCAGGAATTGTGATTAAAAAGCTCTGATATGGCTTAAACACATTCATTTCTCAGTCCTATCAGCAACAAAGGGCTTGTGTGGAGATATTGTACAGCCCTGTGGGTTCTTGGACAGAAAAATGATCACTGGATAGATATTGCAGCATTATCTGAGATTGAGGGTTCCAAAAACTATATCTACCTGTGGTGGTGGTGCTTTACTGCTAGAAATGTTATTCGTTAGGCATCAGGCGCAGTAGTTTGGATGTTTTAGATGCGATTCTGTGTCTTGGGATAAAATGCAGGCTCGGATGGATGCGCGTGCATTTTAAAAACGTTGGCCTGGTAAACATTTTTTATCCAGAGAATTTGTATTCAAAGGGGTAGTTTGGTGGTGGCAGAGGCTGGAGAACAAATTAGACCCCAGTTGCATGTCCATATTAATAGACTTAGCGATATGATTTTTCATCCTTCTCCAAGGTAATTCTGCGTTAGTTTCTTGCCCAATATCTCCTCGAAATTGACTCAGGTTCGGTGCTCATTGATGCATGTGGCTGCTTGCCTACATTAGCACACATACGCACGGGTGCACACACACACATGGCCGCATCCACACACAGTCAGACACACATTCACTAATGCCAGTGCTTGTAACCTACATTGAGGACTGGTGGCTTTTGTTTGGTCTATTTGATTATGGGTTGTAATGGCAAATGTCAGCCCACTTACAAGGTTTTGACCAGAGGCTGTTTGGTGAAAATGCTGATGCATTTTTATCTCAGTATGTTTGGAATGTAGGACAATTTTCTTGCAATGATGTTGCCTGGTCCTGCGTAACTCAAGGTCAGAGCATGCTTCAGATAAATAATTAGTATGTATATGAAACTGCTGTGTGTTTTGCAAATGTTGGATCATTTTACTTTTAGGGACAAAGTCAGTTGGTGTGTGCTTTTTAGCAGGTTTTACAATGATTTGTTTTCCAAGTATGTGCTTACAAAATCCTCATATTGTTTAAACTTTGTTTTTCCCAGGGACCCGCTGGACCAGCAGGTCAGGCAGGCAGACAAGGAGAAAAGGGATCTAAGGTAAGTTAGAGAAAGTAGGATTTTGTAAATTATAATCGTGTTTTGAACGGTGTTAATATATACTTTTTAATTTTTTTTAAAGTTTGGGTAATTATAACTATATTACAGCATTTAACCTAACTTTTGAATATAATAAACGTGTTGATCCTATGAAGTATGAAAGCTATTTCTCTTACTGATGAACAAAGATTTGTCATCTTAATCTTCACCTTCAGCTTATATAGTGATTTTCAACTTTTTTGAGTACAGTAATTTGATTATGTTAATATGTCAAAATGTTAGCATGATTTCAGTTGATTTCACTAAAAAAGGCTAAAAAAATCCATTGTTCACGACCACATGGCAGATAGACAAATCTACTGAATAGCTACTGAACATAGTGGACCATTTAAAGAGTAAGATATTTCAGTCAGAATTTGGCAGAGACCAAAAACAGCCAAGGGATTTGCTAGTAAAAAAAGGACTCCACATGAGTAATAAGGCTGCTCCAAAACTGCTGGATGTGTCATAAGCAACTGTGAGCCAACAAGATTGTCACAACTCCTTAATGTCTTTCTTTGCATGTTGAAATAAAATGCCAAATTTTTAAAATATTTGCAAAAATGTTTTCCAGCAAAAAGAAATGTCTAGAAATTCTGGAAAGAACAAGCTACATCCATTCAAAGCTTTTGCTCTAACATTTTCTTCAGCTGAATTGCACACAAATAGACAAATTAATAGCAACAACTTATTTCTGAGACTGTCAACAGATTTGATTGTTTTGTTAAAGTACACAATTTTCTGCACAATCAAAGATAATGACTGAAAAAGTTTAAAAATCATTGAAAGTTTTAAATTGTGTTGGGGTTTTTTTGTACACAAATCACACGGTTTAAAGAATTGCACAAACAGAAAACATGACAAATATCACTTCTTTTGTATTTTTGTCAGTCTCCATCTCTGACTTATTTTCAACACACGCACACACTCACAGACGGACATATGGACAAAGTGCACATTCTATCCACACTGAGGTAAAGGATTACACTTGATTTGATGGAGACAAGCCAAAGCCTGCGTGGTGATCCTTGAGTGTCAAATCCAGGCCTAATTAGTTGTCAGAACAATCTAATCCGCTCCTCCTATCATCCTAGTCAATATGACATCTCTGGAACTTCAATACATAAAAATCTGTCGTTCCTGCTCAGAGACAGCAGATGTGACCTGGTAACATTTGGTCTGTTTTGACGTCGCAAATCCTCAAATCCCTCCACTCTAAGCTTTTGCAGCAGAGAACATTCAGAATATCGAAATGTATGACTTTGAGATACAGGATTAGTTTAATTATCAAGTTGGACAGAGGTCATATAGTGTTGGTACCACAGGATTTTGCCTGTTAGAGCAGGGCGATATGACCAAAAATATTTATCACAATATACTTTTGAAAAGTTGCGATAACGATATAACTGACGATATAATTGACACTAGACAAAATACTTTACAACTCCTCAACTTTATTAGTGCAAAAAAACAAAACATCAATGTATTTTCACTTAAACAAGCAGCTTTTTTAAGTGCATTAAAGTTATATAAAAAATTAACAGTGCAAATGCAAATTCCTTGTTGACAGTTTAACGAAAAGGCATTTCCAGTGGAAATTGGCCGACATATCCTCAGCATAACCATGTATAAAATCCACAAAACTTAAAAAGAGGTTATACACACAATACGGTAATATTATGTTGAAGCACAGTACGTATCACTCCGCGAGGCGCCTGCCTACGATAGCCGTAATGCTCCGACAATCCATCAAGCGGTGTGGCTTCGTAGCTTAGCAAAGACATACTGAAACATTTGACAGATTTTCAAGCGCCGTGTACATAAAATCGTTTCGAGGTCAGTAAACACAACCAGAATTCATACATAAGGCACACGGGATTATAAGGGGCACTGTCGATTTTCAGAAAAATCAAAGGATTGACTTTAAGTGTGCCGTATTTTCCAAAAAACACGGTAATAACGACGACCTGCTAGCATGCTCTACCAAAAATAGTGCTTTGTTGTGTATCTGACGGATGAAAGCTAAACCAGTTCCACACCACTACCAATTCTGGTTCATCCGTTTCATTCAACGATCCGCTTTCGCCCTTCTCATTCTGCGTCGCCGCCATGTGCGTATGTAAACAAAGGCACTGCGCATGCGTGTTTTACCCATATTCTATCGCGATATTTCATTTTCCTATCGTTGCCCAACATTACACCGGTATTACCGTGAACGGTATGATATAGCCTATTGCCTGTATTGCAAAGCAAAGGTCCCTGCAAAGTTTTGACAATTGCCAGAATAAATATGTGGGTTCTTGTTTTGTTTGGATCTGCTACCCATGGCTGTATATAAGTGTGCATAATATTCAAAGACCATCTGTTTTATACATTTGATGAGAAAGTTAAATACAGTTAACATGGATTTGTTTGTTTTCTTTTTCTTTCTTTTTTTTGTCTACAGAAGTTTGCTTTTCAAACGGTACACTACTCGTGAATGACTTATGAAGATGATGATAAGGACTGATGTTACTTTGTTTTACAGGGAGAAGCTGGAGCAGAAGGACCTGTTGGTAAAACTGGACCTGTGGGACCCCAAGGTCCCCCTGGAAAGTCTGGTGCTGAGGGTCTTCGTGGAATCCCTGGCCCTGTTGTGAGTGGATCTTTGATAATCACATTTTCTGCACCATTATACATTTTATAAGCAAGTATTACTGGCAAATCTCCTAATAATTGTTTTGTTTAATTATAAAAAAATACTATTTTTTCTTATTTTCAGGGTGAGCAAGGACTCTCTGGTGCTTCCGGTCAAGATGGCCCTCCTGGTCCTATTGTAAGACATTTCCTTGCACCGCCCCCATATAATACTTTAATATCTGGAATATGAACTGCTTTCTAGTCATAATATTTATAAATCAGCCATTTTCAACAGGATTGTTATGACACAATAAAGTTTTTGGTGTGATCGTTAGTTTTGTAGCTCTGCAAAGAAGATACTGAATAGTAAACACAAATGCAGAGATCAGTGTCGGCTGTCATTGTAAGACAGTGTGAATTCATTTCACACTGACAGTTAGACTTGACAACCTGATTCTCTCTCCACAGGGACCACCTGGACTTCCTGGTATGAAAGGTGACTCTGGATACAAGGGAGAGAAGGCAAGACATTATTACGATGCTAATCTCAAATTGCTTTATTTTATATTTCTTGTGTCTGCTTATGCACCTTATCTGAAGCTCCCGAAGTAAGCAAATATCTCGGCCTGTCTCTTTGTTCACACTCCCAGTGAGAAGAAGAAAGGCTCTGATTTGTGAGGAGTCTTTCACACAGTGATTTAATGCAGTGAATGAATATGTATAAGCCCAATAATATCATCTTCGTAATGGTCATTGGTTTAATGCCAGCATGCAGTAGTCAGAAGCAGATGGTCATAACATTGCTCACCAGCAGGTGCTGAGACAGACCACCATTGTTAAATATGATGACTGCAATAAACACACTAATTATTTATATGCAGAAATAAGACAGCGTTAAGGCCATCTTGCCAGTCATTGTGAACAAACTCACATATGAATTAGCATATTTACTTTTCTTGTTGGTCGTAAATGTACAAACATTAAAATATTGCCGATATGAAAATGATGTAACATAATTAGTAAAAATATTTTCTTTTTGAACTGATTCCGTGCCCCTTTAATATATTTTGATTTGGCTTCTTCTTCTGGCTCTAGGGTCACCCAGGTCTAATTGGTCTAATTGGACCTCCTGGTGAACCTGGAGAGAAGGGAGACAGAGGTCTTCCTGGACCCCAGGGAACTGCAGGTGGCAAGGGAGAGTCTGTAAGTATCCCATACAGTCATTAAATTAGCTTATACAGTAAATGTGAAGCCTGTTAAGTTACACTGAACATCAGTTTGTTTGTGTTCTAATAATTATTCTTGTACTGCCACTTTGTTGCAAATAATCAATAATGAAAATGGGTTATCTGTCACTGCCTTTACTGCAAGACATTTTGAGTTGAATAGATACGACTTCATATCTTATTTTACACATTTATTCACTGCATGTTGATTGACATCATTTATTTTAAATTTTCAGGGCATTAATGGTCAATCGGGTCCTCTTGGCCCTCCTGGTCCTCCTGGAATTTCTGTAAGTTACAAATCTTGCCGAACAAACATGTTTTCCATCTTTGATTCAGTGTTGTTCACCTGTTAATATTGCCTTAATTCCCTTCAGGGTCCTCAAGGACAAAAGGGCGCAAAAGGATCAACTGTAAGTTGTAATCTTTCTTCTGCATTGTTTTTAAAAGAAGAGGCTTCCTTTAAATAAAAGAAATCAATGATGACTTTTGTTTTCAGGGTTCAACTGGTCAGAAGGGAGACCCTGGATTGATTGGGCCACCCGGACCACCTGTGAGTTTATTGTCATTAAATTATACATTGTACATAATGCTCATTAACATTACATTACATTAACAATAAAGACTGATACTAAACAGTTTTTCACAAACTAAAATTAGTGAGTTGCTGGTTTAGTAAATCATGGGGATTAATCAGCAAATATTTTTTCAGTCTATTAATTACTGTGGTAATTTCTAAATAAAACATGATGGCATGGTTCCGGCTCCTTAATTGTAATTATTATTGTGAGTGAAGTACTTTGGTTTTGAACAGTTGCCCACAGGTCATTTCTTCACCTTGTGATTTGTGAACTTTTTAGACTTTTGTACTGTTAGACAGAAAAGTGTAGTTTACAAAAATTCCACTTGACCTTTAACCTCTGTGCTGCAGGGTCCACCTGCTGATGTCATCCAGCCCCTGCCTATCCAGCAGTCTTCCCGAAAGACCAGAAGGCAAGCTGAGATGCAGGAAGATGAGCCACTGGCAGACTACGGCGTTGATGGCGTGGAGGGAATGGAGGATGTTTTTGGATCTCTCAACAACCTCAAACAGGACATTGAGCGCATGAAGTTCCCAATGGGCACCCAAGATAACCCAGCCAGGACCTGCAATGACCTGCATCTTAGCCAGCCTGATTTCCCAGATGGTAAAATTGAGATTTTAACATTTAGTTATATATTAGAAGTGACTTATAGTAGAAAAAAAATGTGTATTTCTACATAGTTAAGCAGTCTTTTTCAAGCTGTTCATCATACCACCTCCTTATGTATGTCCCTGTTTCTCTCTTAGGTGAATACTGGATTGATCCAAACCAGGGCTGTATAGGAGACACCATCAAAGTGTTCTGTAACTTCACGGCAGGTGGAGAAACCTGCATCTACCCAGACAAGAAATCCACAGGGGCAAGTGACATTGACACCTGATTATATACAGTTGAAGCCAACATATTGTCCTTTTCTCGCAGTCAATCAACAATTGATCTGCTTTATTATAATAATAATAATCATAATACTAACACATTATAATTACATAGCCCTGTTCAGTAGGGTATTGACAAAGATTAGTGCTATTTGCAGTTATATGTTAACTGTCTGTTTACAGCAGTGGCAATACTAGCACTTTATTAGTTTGGTAATTCATTTAATTAATGTGTGATATTTATTGCAGGCTAGAATATCTAACTGGCCTAAGGAGTCTCCAGGTTCATGGTTCAGTGAATTTAAGCGTGGCAAAATCGTGAGTCAACCCGCACAGCTCTTATTTTCTTTTCTATTACCTCCCAGTAGACATTCACATCCTTTTCAGATAAGTTTTTCAATTTTGCTCCTCTATCATATTGTCTTGCTAACAGTTACTCTTTCCCACCAACATCTCTCCTTTCTTCCCCTGTTATACATCTCCCTCTCATATGCTTTGCATTTTACCTTTCCTCAATTTCCTTTTGTTCCTCCACTTGTTTCCTGTTACTTCATTTTTTCATTCCTGTCTCATACTATTTTTCAGCTTCACTCACCTCACTCCATCTCTCATTACCATAATTATATTTCTTCTTTCCAACTTTTACCACATCCTTTCTCCCTCTCTCAGATTTTTTCATTCTCTCCATGTTTCCCCAGTTAAGCTACGTTGATGCAGCAGACAACGCCATCAACCCAGTGCAGATGACCTTCCTGAAGCTGCTAAGCTCCTCAGCTCGGCAGAACTTCACCTACATTTGCCATCAGTCTGTGGCCTGGCACGATATAGATGCTGACAGCTATGACAAGGCACTGCGCTTCCTGGGCTCCAATGACGAGGAAATGTCTTATGACAATAATCCCTTCATCAGGCCGCTGATGGACGGCTGCTCGGTAAACACTAATTTTCTAACTTTCAGTTTGTAATTAAACTTTTTTTCTAAATCCCATGAAATCCTATTAATCCTCACAAATATGTAGACTACTGTAGAGAAATCTTAAGTAATTTTTATCCTGGAGAGAATAGAGTAAGAGTGAGATCAAGTGCAAGGTTAATAGACTCAATGAGGGCATTTAAAAGTAGATACATGCTATAACTGGATCAGTTAGCACTGATCTTTAACTAAAACGAGAGCCTGTTTCAAAATGGTGATCAGTTTAACTGGATCCAATGAATTAATTCTTAGTGAAACACATTTTGCTGTGTGTATAGGAGGTCTACGGAGTGTCAGAGGCTACAGCATACATTGATTAACAAATTTATTAGACCACTGTCACAGAAACAGAAAAACACAACTATTTTACAAATCTGTCAAAAACTAAAGATCAGAGAGTTCACAGCGTACTGTTTTTATAGCATAACTTTCAACCACCAAAACAGATTAATAAACTTTAACTCGGCATCTTGATCAAAACGTAAACATAAAAATTGATTTCTGTAATTACTGATATTGTTCATTTGGGACATAAACCTTACATTGGGTTAAATTTGGTAAGCACTGTATAAATATGTATTAGACTAAAAGGCAAATGTCACTTTAGGTTTCACTGGATGTAATCGATACTATAATTATAGAATTCAGTACGTGGGTACGAATTTTTGTAATATTACATGTAATGTGTTAGCTATTACAATTTAAACTATATTTTTTCCACTATTTTGGAGTTGCATTAATTTAATAAGGTTTTTATCAGGTAGCTTGAAGACTAGTTTGTTGATGTTGTTTTTGGGTTTTTTTGGGGTTTTTTCGCAATGTTTGACTAATAGACTAATTAGCTATGAAATTATTATTTGTTGTTTGTTATTTAATCAGTCAGTTGTTTCAGGAGTATCGTGTGCCAAAACCATCTATATTTTAAATAATGTTATATTATTTAGTACCTTGCGCTAACATTCAATTCAATTCGATAAAACTTTATTGATCCTGAAGGTTGACCCTGAAGGAAATTGGGTTAACATGGTTAGTTTACTTTACTTGAACCACCTTAACAAAATATCTGCCTCCCTGTGCGCCCTTTTGTGTTTGTAGGCGAAGCAGGGCTATTCAAAGACGGTGTTGGAGATCAACACTCCCCGCATCGACCAGTTGCCCATCATTGACGTCATGCTGAATGACTTTGGGAAATCCAACCAGAGGTTTGGCTTTGAGGTCGGACCTGTGTGTTTCCTTGGCTAGACACACCCCTGCTCCCCGCTGAAGGACAGGGTCAGAGGGTATATATTAACACCCACATGCTGAGATCTGACAACCTTCATCTTCTCTCCCCGCGAAGCGAAAGCCTGTCTTTTCTTTTGTTGCCAAGAAGATCCACTCCAGCAAGGAGAAGAAGAGTCCCCCAGGCCCTGTCATGAAAGCGCTGACCAGGGGAAACTGCTCCTCGCCCTTGTAGGGCCAGAATCACATGACTTTAACTTACTAATGGGAATGACATCAGGAAAAGGACATTTGATGCCATGGTGGACGGTGGCACACTTACAGCAGCAGAGAGAGGCTCCACTCCCCCTAAGCCCAATCCTCCCTCGTCCTTCCCCTACAACCACGCCTCCCTCTCTCGATGCTCCCGGTGCTGCTCTGAATACAACCACAGATGTGCTTTTGTGCAGAATCACAAAACACTCAAGGTGCTACAAATTGTTTTTTTTGATTAAACTGTAATTATTATTATTATTATTTGTACAATACTGTTCCTTTATGAATCCACTCTAAAAACCTGCATGTGCCCCGCCTCTGAAATTTTCAATAAATATTTGGTAAACAGCATTAGAATAAAACCTATTTAATGTCTCTTAAGAACAAATCTGATGAGAATTATTTTTTATTTTATATTTGACAAGAGCAATTTGTAAGTATGACGTAATCTTTTTGTAAATAACACAACTTTCGGAACTTTTATGTGATTAAAAAGAAACTGGAACACCCAACACAAACACCATTTTTTATTTTTTTTTGTTTATTAAAACTCAGTTTGGAAACCAAGCCATTAAAAACAATTAAACGGGAATATAAATATTACAAAAAATGGCTTATTCTTTAAGACAGAATTTATTCCGTTAGATGCCTCTGTTACAAATGTGGACACATTTGGCTCTTCAGCCTTGTTTATAATCAAGTTTGAATACTTGATTGTGGTTTCTAACTTTTACAAAGAAATAATTCCAAGAAAAGCCTTGTTCATGTTTTCTTTGTAACAATGGACAAAATGTTTTCATGTGCCTTGAATTGTTCATTTAAAAATATTAAAACTGGATTCTCAAAAATGTCTGTGTTGCTATTTGGGTGAAGAAATAAGTAGCGATCTTGTTGTGATTCTGCGCTGCCTTCTACATACTACCTTAACTTGGCCATTATAATTTAAGATTAGTGAGGATTAGTGGTTCCAAGAGTTTGGGTTCATGTGATTGATTCTGCCGAGCCCAGGCGCTGTGATCTCTTCCAGCTTTTCTCTCTGACTCAGATTTGACTTTGATCAAGATCTGTTTGCCTCTCCACATCGTTAGCTTAAAGCTATGATAGCAAAGACTTCAGAACCGCTTTGAAACCTGTGTAATAGCAGTATGTTTACAACCTATGTACAACTGAAATAAATGTCTGGTGCTTTGCCAAATTCATGTTGCAATCATTTGGATCCACTTACAGATAAAACGTCATTTATAGAGAAATTAATTTATTAATTAATCCAACCAGTGTGTGTTGCTAAAATCCACGATTTTGCAGTGCAGAAAATCGGAGATCTTGTCAACATTGAATGACAGTAGTTTCCTAACTGTACCACTGGCATCTATAGTAAACACTGAGGAAATGTTAAACACCAAAACGTTACAATACTTACCTAAAAAACAACATGCATTATCAAAAAACGGGAAAAAGAGAAAGCACATCTACGACCAAAGCTACATGTTTTGTCCAACAACATGCTGAGTCAAACCTTTAACCTCTTAAAACGGGCAGCAGATATGTTTTGAGAGTTTGATATTTCAATTTCTTATTTTTACTGTAAAATAAAACGCTCACAGAGATCACAAGGCTGCAATTTACAGCACAACCCGCATAATGTAGACATAATAATAGCTGAGGACTGCGTGCTGCTAAAGTGTCTACAACAAATGCAAATTGGCGATAATTATCTTTTCTTCCCAGGGAGTTTGTCATTTTAGCAGTGGTGAGTATGAAAGAACAGATTACATTTATGATAATGAAGCACCTAAACCATTGAATACGTTTCACAAAACCAATGTGACAGACCAAATCTGACTTCCTATCTCACAGAAAACAGGAACAACAACACAAATGTGGTATGTTGTGCAGCTTCCCAAGTGGAAGGGTTTGTTACTAAAAGCGGTGCAGGTTAAGGTTGTGAAGTTACAGCACAGTAAAGAGGCAAAAACAGAATGATCTCATTTGTGATTCCAATTGTTTTCATTGGGCTGTTTTTTATTATTATTATTATTATTCACTTTATGACAGACTTTGGCACAACACATGTCCCTATTTATTTAAACGGCGTCTAAATGTTGCTTCTGCTAAAGTATATGCAAGCCATGTCAGCCATTTTTCCCTCTAAAGTAATTGGACACACTGACAAAAGACATTTTTATTTTTAAGTGTGATTAAAATTCCTTTGTAGTCAGTGACAGCCTGAAGTCTGGGACTGATGAATATTGCCAAATGCTGAGTTTCTTCTTTTAAGAAGCTTTGCCAGGCCCTTACAGCAGCTGCCTTCAATTACTGCTTGTTTGTAGACATTTCTGCCTTCAACTTTATCTTCAGTAAGGAAAAAATATATATACTCAACTGGGTTAGAGTCAGTGGGGTTTGCCATTTCATTTCTTTTCCTTGTCTTTCTTTTCCTCTTTGATTGCTTTCACTGTTTTCTGCCAGTTCCCATCTGTCCTGTACTGCAGCATTTGATTGAACAGAAAATATGCTATGAACTCCACCATGTATTGTTGACGTAGCTATTTCTAAAATTTCTCTCTGTAAAATCATTGGGGGGAGGGGGTCCGCCTAATCACAGCCTTCTTCCCTCGCATTGTCACCTTTTTGAACCTCGTATTGAGAAGTCTAATGAACAGCTACCAAATGCAACAATTGAAATCAACTCAGAACCATTCGCCTCTGTAATTTTTCATGAAATAATGAGGGAACCAGCTACACCTGGAACTGAAGCTACTTATCAGTCACTTTTCCAATTACCTTTGAGCGTGTGAAAATGAAGGGACCTTGTAAAAAGTGGCAGTAATTTCTGCACTTCGGTCACGTCTTGACTGCTTCATTCCAAGTTCATTCTCAGAGACAAAAGTATGAAAACAAGAAAGGTGAAAGGAGTTAGGGTTAGGAAAAAATACTTAGTTGATCAGCTGGTTGAGAATTTACTCTTTAATCAGTCATGTGGAGAATAAAGAATCTAAAATCCACTTATCTTTTCTTAGTACACAAACTTCCGTCCCACAATATTGTTTTCAAAGTATTGTTTTTAACCATACAGAAAAGCTACAACACTTTTTAGAGGCCTGTTTTCGTTCTGCTGTGTGAATCATCAAATCTGTTTACAGAGCTTTCTGTGTACTTCTCAAATCTGAATGGCGCATATGGTGATGAGTCATCACCAAGTTTGTTTTCCTGACAATTTCACTTAGCTAATCATTTCACATTTTTTAAAAAAACAATATAGGGTCACCTATTTTCCATTTTTAAACATATTTTCCTGTGAACTTCAAATGTCCAGTCAGAAAACTGTAGGCTGTTGCTGGGGTATGTGGGCTACTTAATCCCCCTGCCAAAGCCAGCTAGTCACAGCCAATCTGTTAGGATACCTACAGTGTAACGGTCAACATGCTGAAAACGTTCTGTCCAAACTCCAGAGCTGCTGTGGCCCTACGGTCATATTTGAAGAGGGAGAATGATGGAAGTGAATAAAGGAAAGGGATGTGTTGTCTATTCTGAGGAAGTGTTAAATTTTCCACCCACTATTCTTGTACATCCTCTCAGCCCATTTAATCCTTTCCAGGGTCATGAACAGCTGGACCTTATCACAGCATGAATTAAGCCTGAGGACAAGAAAAATTCTGCTCTGTCTGAGGACTAACGCAGTGAGACACGCAGTCACATTTGAGGCAATTGACAAGTCAGAATCTCTGATTCACCTTAATTGTCTGGTTTAAAAAGAGAGAGAACAGCTCCAACAGACACAGATGCAAAAAAACAAAAGAGTACACTCTGAGCCACATCAACACACTTATTATTGTTGCTGGTATATTTACTAACACAGTATACAGCAGTGATGGTAACCTTAGTGTGCTTCAGTAATTCAATACAAGTAGTTTATTCTAGTGTGTAGATTTAGTTTTCCCCAACACTTTCATTTCCTAAAATACTGAATGTTTAAATCCAGAATCACTTAAAATCACTTACTTTAATTAATGAGTTTGATACTATTTCAAGAAATCATCTAAGATCATCTATACATCTGAAACTACTCTAGCTAGAAGACAGCTGTCTAAGTATTAGGTTAGTTACAGGACGAGTTGATTTCTCTCCATTAAATGATTTAATGATACTGGTGATTTTTCACATGTGGGACAATAAAATTATGATCTTATAAATACGACAATTTAGTGAAGTACTGTATTTAATTGATAAATATCACAAATAAACACTGAAGACAGCTATCAGTGACAGACAAGAGTAGCTACATATCATCCTGCTGCAACTCCTTACCAAAGATCCAACTGCTTTAGCAGAAAAACTAAGTTGTACTAAAAAAGATGCTCTGTGTAAAAGTTTAGAAGGAAAAGGGAAAAACAAAAAATAACAAGTGTGGACTTCACTGAATAAAGGGAGATAAAGCTGACTTGTTTAAAGTAGCTCACTCTGTGTAATTTTCAGCTTTTTGGAGCAGGAACACTAGAAAAGCCTGTATCGACTGGTGTCTCTTTTATAGCAAGATAATTGCTTGTTTTCTCTGTTGATATTTTCTTGAAAGGCAGAATTCCTAAAGAAAATAAATCTGCTGTGGTAATAGCATTAGCATTTTCAGTAGTCTATGGATTTCCCCCTCCTACTTCTGTATATACTCTGAGACAATTCTGAAAGTCTATTTGAAGTGAAAAAGATACCCTGGGCTCATCAAATGTCAAAAGCAATTTGAACTGAATTGAGCCACAAAGTAAGCAGCAGCCACTGTTAATGCTGGAGAGAAACTCATCAGAAATGCAGGTCAGGACTTACAAAACCCCTTTGTTCAAGTGTGCCAAGAAACTTCTGTCTATTTCTCCTGTCAGAGACACTTGAGTATTCCCTGTTCAAACAGTTTGACTAGGAAACACTCCAACAATACTGTGCTTCATTGCCCAACCCATCAACTCATTCCAACCTCCTGCTGACTGGTGATCTGAAAAGGGCCTGGAGACTCCCCTACTCCTCACATCTGCAGTTTATAGTGGCCGCTCTTACATCAGTATTTACTGGAGCACCCAGGGAAAAAAAACTGTAAAGCCAATCACCGCATCCTTTTGTGAAACCAAAAGTGTGTCTCAACACTTCTAGCATAAGATAACTTGGTACTGGCATAAATTTGCATTTGAGACCTTGTGTCTCTTTCAAACTGTCTATATTCCTTAAAAAGGAGGAAACACCAGTTGGCATGCAAAACTTGAAGTCTTCTTAGAAGGTTGAAGGTGACTCCTGCTGTCAAGGACATGCGCTTGTTGCAGACTGTGAACGGCTTCTGGGGGAAGTCTTGAGCGGCATTCAAAGAACACAGAAGATATGGCACAAGTCAAATGTTATCTGAGCGAAATGTTTTTAGTATACTAGATGCAAAATAATTGCTATTATCTGTCTAGACGTTTTCAAATTGAAGGTGGGCCTCCCGATGGTGGTGGGAGTGTTGAAAGAAATGCATGAGGCAAAGTTACTGCATGAGGGAGAAGCTCGTGAGTTAAAGCTACTGTGTTCTTATCGTATGTTGATCATGAATTTGTCACTCTAACGTACATAGTCAGGCTGTTACAGTTGCAACACAACTGTAACATATAGCACTTTGAACATATGAAGTCATTTAATTAGTTTAAACATATACCAAAGCAATGGGGAACTGCTTAACACATGCACGCCAAGGAAAAGGTTGCTGGTACTCTCATTGGTCCTCTGATTGTCATGAAATTGATGAACCCATATAGTTGTGTAGCAGCCACAAACTAATTTCTTTAAATGCTGAAGAACATAGTACATGGTTTAGCAAATATGGAGAAAGAACAGGCAAGATGATAAATGATAAATGAAAGCAGCCTGAAGGCCTATAAAAGAAAATATAAACATAGTCTATTTAAGTCTAACTTCAAAACAGCAAATGTCTGAAGGTTTAAAGTTTAATAAACGTGACTTGACTTGACTTGACTTATTTATGCCAATGCGCTCTTCCACTTCTCAATTTAGGGGAATCAGCTTGAGCACAGAAGCCAAAGGAAAAAACACCCCAACTGTGTGAAGTAGTCATGCCTGTGAACTCTATTTGTGTGCATAAAGAATGCCCAAAGCATTATTTAATGGATTAATTGAAAAACAATGTGTCATGTGAAGGCATGTGAGAGACAAAGAGAGAGAGAGATGTCATGATAGTACTGTGTCATAACATTACATATTTGAAGTTAATAGTATACACACACGCGCGCACACACACATACATACATATATATATTTCAAATCTGCATATTCACTATGAATCCACTGTTTGTTAATTTTATCTTGTGCTTTTATTTTATTGTTCTTATTCTGCCATTGTTTTACTAAGTGTTTTATCCTATTGTAAAGTGTCCTTGGGTGACTTGAAAGG
>NW_005187432.1:2783599-2889274 GCF_000239375.1 Pundamilia nyererei | reverse complement strand
AGCAGCAGCAGCAGCTCTGATCTCTGCCTTCTTATTTTCTGTTAAATACTGCCAGCTGCAACTTTTGTCACCTCACAGCTGCTGGTGGTTCCTTCTCACACACGAGCTCATTAAAAGTCTAGAGAGACGTTTGGATGATGTCATATCCGTGAACAAGGATCCCTTTGACCAAACCGCAGCTCGGCTTTTCGCAGCTTGCGTGCCCACAAACTTTTTTCCTCCTTGCAGTGACGAGGTTTCTCCCCGCTGTCCATATGGCATGCGTAACGGGGAGCAGTGGATGGATGTGCCCCCCTCTTCTACGCGAAGCCGCGGTTGTTACCAGAGCGTAGTGGACGTGGTGGCCTGAGCACTCAAACAAAAACTTGCGTGATTTTTTTTTCTTCTTCTTCTTGTGGGCGCGGAGGAGGTGGAGGAGGGAAACGTTGTAGCAGCCGACAGAATGTGGTCGCTGTCCGTGGTCCTGAATCCGCTGCTGTTTCTGCTGCTGTTCGGATACTGCCCTACGGTGGTGAGTTTCCAACACAACTGCCTCTCGTATTTCTACCAGGAACGGCACAATAAACTTGGGCATGAGCTTGCACTGTCATGTAATGCTGAGTTCAAGTGATTAGATGTGTATTTAACGTGTGTACTGAAAACACAATAACATAAACAAATTGTCAGTTTTCTGCCATAATTGCGTGTTTTGGCTGGTTCTTTGCTATTGTTAGCATACACATACATACCATACACGCTCCAGCACTGGCAGGGGATTTACATTTACACACAGACCTAATGTGTGGACAAAATACAATTTTATTTTTAAAAACAAAAGATATTCCAAGTGGTGGCAGAAGTAGAACCACCCTCATAGCACTTTGTTTATTGCTTACATTAACAATAGAGTATTGATATCGATCCTGGAATATTGCCAGGCTTATAACTCACTTTTAAGGGAGAGTTCCGTCTTTGTTAAAAAAAATGGTGTTGTGTCTAAACTCATATTTTTCTGGTGGCGTTTTTCTGTAACAATCACACTTAATCTAAATGTATTCGACAAATGGTCATGCAGTCATTTAAGGACATAGTCGGGTTTGGGAGTATTGTAACAAATTAGGAGGAGCAGCTTGCAGACCAGCAAGCCAGTTGGACAAGAACAATGGTCGATTAGGTTCATCCCACCCATGCAGAATACAGTCCCCTTGCCAATGTCTTGATTGCAAAGCAGTGCCCTCACATAACACCTTGCCACGATTGAGAGTGGTGTACAGAAATAATGATGCTTTAAAAAAAACAGGAAATTTTGTTGCACAGGAAATACTCAAAATTACCTTCTTATCAGTAATAATGAAAAAGAAAAGTCTAAATGCCCCAAACAAAAGTGGAAGCAGCTGTCTGAATTATTTAATGAAAGAAAAAATTCTTTGTGCAGAGTTCCTCATAAAAAAAAAAGCCTAATTGGAGAGTGCATCTGGCTTGGCTGAGTAACAGAATCATTTTAATATGAGGAAATGTGAGAGTGAGAAGAGTGGAAAGGATGTGCATCACTCAAGAGATAGGAGGAAGACCATTTTAACAGATTAGTCAAACTAGCTTCTTTTCAGGGGCCTTTCAAAGCAAAATAAGGAGACGAAGAGCTGAGGGTGCTTTTTTTTCTGACTCTTTTATCCCATTCAGCTATGATATACAGAGAGAGAGACAGTCATGGTTAACTATGCTATTTGGAATCTCTAATAATTTTCAGGCTGTGGCAATGTATCTCACATGAACTCAAGATATTCCATTGCGCTTGTTTCATGTTCCTACTGATGCTTTTCACTGTGGTTTTGTTTTTTCATTAAATGCACACTGACCATAACAGGAAGAAGAAAATATTGTGGGTTATGAGATCATATCAGGGCCAACGTAGCATCAGAACACAGGCACAATTCACAGGGTTTAATTCCTAAATCACAAACTTTACAAATAACCAGTAGCAAATGTTAAAGGGAAACCTTATTAAAAAATGTTAAAGGGAAAGATTTTGCTGATGAGTGAGGATGCAAATTTTACAAACAGAAATTGTGATGGAATGTAAACTGCAAAGGGAGATAATAGACCGCCTTATCGATTATTTCTTAAACAGCATGACTTTGCATGGTAGTAACAGATTACAAACTGACAAAAAAGCGGCCTCTCTGTAGGTGAAAATGATGAGTCAAAGTCTGAGCTTTCTCCTTAGTGTGACGTTTTCGCCTGCTCAGAGGGGACATGATCTTTCATGGATGATTCAAAATGCTCTTTAAACTGCTTAGGATGACAGGCAGGGATGGATGGGAAAAGGAATGGATGCCTGCACTTTAAAAACAGGGCACTTCACCTTTTAGCCATACACTTCAGAGTCTGGTGGAGTTCACATGTTTCACATGTTGTTCTCCATCCAGCTGTAGTTTTTGAATGTAAAAACAAAATCCAAAAACAATCGGCCGTCTGCCAAAGAGGCAGAAAAATTTCCCTTTCACAATCGAGGGTTGCCAGTATTTGGCTGCCAGTCCTGTGTTAATTTCCCATGCAGAGAATAAACAGCAAATATGGATCCCTTGTTTGTGTCTGATAACTATCAACTTTTCCTGCACTTCAGAAGAGTTTGATCAAAGTTTGGAGTAAAAGCTACTTTTTTTTTTACTGTGCACACTCCAACTTTAGTTGACGGTTTTAAATTTCTGCTTCGGCTTATGA
This sequence comes from Pundamilia nyererei, assembly GCF_000239375.1. Lineage (NCBI taxonomy): Eukaryota > Metazoa > Chordata > Actinopteri > Cichliformes > Cichlidae > Pundamilia > Pundamilia nyererei. Next base: position 2,886,574 of record NW_005187432.1, on the reverse strand, counting down.
TGCATAACATTATGTTCTTTGAGCCTTATATGCCAGCACCGTGGAACATATTGACTGTAATAAAGAGCAGGATGAGCTCCCACAAATCAGGTTTATCTGTGTCGTTCAGCAGGACTTTCAGTTAGAGCACTGGAAGGCCTAGTAAGGAGAAACGGAGGAATTTCAGCTCTCGGGTTATTCATCAAGGCCAGGAAACACTATTTATTGTTGAAGAGGAAATTCGCTGGAGACCATACACAGTGAGCAGAGGAATATCTTACAGCAAAAGCACTTTGTTCTTTCAAAGCAGCGACTTTTTCTAAGTCAGTGGAATTGGTTGGTGTTGCAGCTTTGGGGCAGAAGGCAGAAGAATGGATGACCTATAATAAACAAAATTACAAAACATAACAGCTGTGTGCTGCGATGTCAGAGTCATGACATCAACTGCACGTCTGTAGAAATGTGTGCTGTGTATTTATGGCTGCATGTGTCTCTCTGTGCAGACCATCAGGCCAAAGGAAGGGTGGCAGGTGTACAGCTCGGCTCAGGATGCAGATGGGCGTTGCATCTGCACAGTGGTGGCTCCTGAACAGAATCTCTGCTCCAGAGATGCCAAAGGCAGGCAGCTCCGCCAGCTCCTGGAGAAGGTGCATTCAACACAGACGCACACGCTTCTGTATAAGTGACAATGCACGCACATGCTCATTCTTCACCGTATGTGTTTGCTTTAACAAAAGAGCACACTTGAATTCAAAGACATATGGCATCAATTTAAATCATTATTCATGCTTCTTTGCTGCCCTAATCCTTTGAGAGATTGCACCAGCCAGGTCCATAACCCTGTTTTCCACTTCTGCATATATAGCATGGATGACATCAGTTGAATGACTACTTGGGAAGATGAGAGCACATTCCATCCCACCTTAATAGAACTCGAGCATCCCTTTATTGTGCATCAAATCAATCAAGGACATTTTTAAGGTTTCAGATTTTAGAAGGCTTTAAGTATTTGACCAGGATTGTTATCTGTAAAAAAAAAAAAAAAGTAAAATTAAATTGTTATCACTTATTTTTTCCTTTACATCTGCTACCATAGACATTTTTTGTAAAAGTGTGGATTTGGTCTTGATTACCTGAAATGATTTTTGGAACACGACAGCCATCATTGTGAATTGAAGTGGAAATCTCGAATGTAATTCCAAATGTTATTTTTGCCCCATGCCTGTCACGATTTAAATGCATTATCTACAAGCGAAAAAATAGCACAGCCCTAGAATCACTTTCCTCAATGACTATGTCACATGAGAAAACATGGCTGTAGCCTACATTTTAATGTTGTATGCCAAAGGGTGTTCTCTGTCATTCACTGGGCCCTCTGACACTAATGTACTAAGCTGCCTCAGGCCATCAGTGAGGCCATTTCAGGATTCCTCTACCAGAGCCAGACAAGTATGCAGAACACAACACACAAGCCCCGCGCTGCTTTACTGGGGTTGTGCACCAGTACTGTTGGTTCATTATAAGTTGAGTTAAAGAGAAGAAAGAAGGGAAGCTATCTCTTCCTCCTTCACATTCCCCATAAATGTAGCTTTTGTTCAACCACAAAGACACACTGTAAGGTTTCTACATTAAGTGTTTGCTCCTAATATGTCATTAAAATTCATCAGATTCAGTAGTTTGTCTATGACATTTGAAAAACACTTGAATTAAATCTGTCAAAATGGAACCTAAATTTAAAACTGATGAAAAACTGCTATGTGATAGTACTGTGCCTCTGAAAAAAATATCATCTGAAGCTCTACTCAGCTGAATTGTTAAAAGACAATCACTTTGGAGGTCAAAATGTTGATTTGTTCTTTGGGAAGTTAGAGCATGGCATCCTACTGAAAGGCTGAACATGGGGGACATTTTAATCTTGTGGTGGACGGAAAAATCAATGCAGCGCTGTTTCATTCTTTTCAAAAGGTGCAGAACATGTCACAGTCAATCGAGGTGCTGAACCTGCGGACGCAGAGGGACTTTCAGTATATCATGAGAATGGAGAGCCAGATCAAAGGACTGCGGTCAAAGTTCCGGCAGATCGAAGCGGATAGGAAGACGCTCGTCAACAAAAACTTTCAGGTATATTTTTGTTTGATGTTTAACTTTGTGAGAAACATCACAGGGAAGCCTGGGAAGGGACCTCTTCCAAGGATACCTGAGTTGCATCTGAATTAATCAACTTTCATTCCTGATAAGATCAATACAGGTCCACCACTGACCAGCCAAGGGCAACCCTATCATAAAAGCAAGACAAAATCTGAAGGCGGCTCCCAGGATGGATACAGAAAGATAACAAATATCTTAACGGCAGCATTATAAATAAACATTTATCCATTTATTTGGCATGTAAAACCACTCTTTTTGGAGCCTTGACTGAGAAAAACAGTTGGAATGAGCAGAACTGTGGTGAGTTAATGTCTTCCTTGCCACCACTATAATTCAAAACTTTGCACCCACCTGTTGTTAATACATACCAGGATACATACCATACTAGGATTTTGTTTCCATAAAGATAAAGATTCTGGAGAAACTGATTGTAAAGAGTACTAAATCTGTCTTCACAGTGACAGGATTTCCATTAAATTATTAGTAGTAGCAATATCCATTAGTGGAATTTGTTTGGTTCCGGCTAGATCGTGTCCCTGCTTCTATATTTGTTTAAGTTCCCTCACAACAGAAAGTTTGATATGGGCAAACATTCTTGTAAATATTAGATTTGTATTCCTCATTGTTGTGATTTTTTAAAAATTATTATTATGCTGTTTTTCCTGGACTCAACAATAAGAAGTGAATCTGCATTTTGTGTAAAACAAAACAGTAAGTATTGATACAAAACAATGAGAAAAAAACAATAAGAAGATGGTATTGCTGTACTTATGTGCTGAAAAACTGAGAGATTTGTTGAGACTAGTATTTCTAAAGTCCAAATACCTGTTCTGTTACTTATCTGTTGCAGGAGCTAAAGGGAAAGATGGAATCCTTGCAGCCGCTGATTCCAGTCCTGGAGCAGTACAAGACAGATGCCAAGCTCATCTCACAGTTCAAAGAGGAGATCAGAAACCTGTCTGGTGTGTTGATGGGCATTCAGGAGGAGATGGGGGCCTATGACTATGAGGAGTTGCAACAAAGGGTCCTAAACCTGGAAAATAGGCTTCGGAACTGTATGAGTAAACTCAGTAAGTCCAGCGATGGGGATAAAAAAAAGGCATTCGTGCGCAGTGAGATCGGATTATACAGTGGCAAAGGGATCATGGGCACATTTCTTGCAGCTACTAGGAGGCTGGTATTTTAGATCCAAAGCAGTGGACAGACAAGAACTGCTACTGGGGGCTAACAAACCCCAAAGTGAAAGAACATTCTCCCAAGCTAAAGATGAATGTGAAGCTTTGTACTCTGATTTTAAGTGAAAAAATTCAACTCAGGCTCACTTAAAGTGATGATTGATCATTTTAACTTATAAATTCCTTCTTGTGTCTTGTTTGCCATTCACACTTATAGAAAATTTGTGGTTACATTGCTCCACCCATTGAGGTTTGATTCATCTAATAAGATCAGTTCTGCCCCCAGAGCAGCTTTGCCTTTGATAAAGGTTTGAATAACTAAAGCTCCAATTTGCCAACTGCCAGGTTATCAACAGTGATGGCTCCTGTCAAAGTGTCAACATAAATAGCTAACAGGGGAATGCTAATAGGACGTGGCTGGAAATCTGTTGGAGCCGGAGATGATTGCTTAAGCATTCATTGTGCGTGAGCTTTGATTGATTGGGTAAAATAGCACTTCAATACTTAACAGGAAACTTCAAAGCTTGTGTGCAAGTGATAGCCTACTGTCATTTGGCACCATTAAAGCCTGGCAAGATCATTTAAGTGTAATCCAAGTACTCTGAGCATTAAAACATATGGGTAAGTGTTCTCCCAGCTTAGACACATTATAAGTTGTTGTTCTGTGGCACATTTCTTCTTATTCAGTCTACTTTATATCTTTAATAGCTGACAAAAGTACAGCTGTGTCCAGATGCTGCACACAAGCTGTCCAGAACCCACTTAGCAGTCCAGCACTTGGAGATAAATTCCAGTCATATAACATATGTGACCACAGCTGTATGGTGTGTTTTCAGCATGTGGCAAGCTTATGAAGATTACTGGACCACTGACGGTGAAAACTTCGGGCACCAGATTCGGAGCTTGGATGACCGACCCGCAGGCGTCTCCCAAAAACAACAGGGTGAGTTTATATGCATCTCTTTGGGTTGTAAGTCTTTGAAACAACACTGAGCAGTTTAATAATTTGTATGTGGCGGCTTCCCTCCTTTTGTTCAAAGGGGAGAGATGTTGAAATACAGCATCGCACCTACTAAAAGCTTTCTGCACACTTGACTGCTGAGTTCAGACATTAAACTTAATGTTGCTTGTGCTCCTGCTTGATATACAGTAGCTGAAGCTGTTTATATGGTTGCTTTTCATCCAGCAGAAGTGGAAAATGTTGCACTTTGTTCACTACTGCTGTTCAAGACTGCAGAGACTGTCATGACTAGACACATTAATTGCTAATCTTACACATTAAAAGACAGAAATATTCAAAACAAAAGTACACAAAAAACTACATGTCAGTGTTTTACCCCTGACACTAAAAGATTAGAGTTACTGAGAAAAGGGGAGGACAGACTTTTGGAATTCCCATACTTAACAATCAGTGTTTGTCTCAAAATGCATTTTGTGTGTCCTTGTCAAATGTGTTGAAGTGTAAAAACTTAGCAAAGTCAGTTTTGAACATACGAAAAACTGCAGAGGTGGACAGTTTCCCGTAGTGTAAATGCATGCAAAATAAAATAAAATGTCATTTCATTCATCCATAACATCGCAAACCAGCTTTTTAGTATCACTAAAAAAAAGTGAAGCAAAAAAATTTCTTTTAGAAGTACACTTTTCATACTGAAAAAAGATTAAAAAGTGAAAGTGCTGCAAGGCTCTTACAAATATCCTAAACAGGTGTAGGGCGATATGGCTCAAAAAAATCAAGAAAATTTGTATGTAAGTAAAAATATTTTTAAGAAGTCAGCAAGGACAAGCTATATATATCGACTCAAAAGTCTTCATCATTTTTCTAGCTAGCTGCCTTCTTCTTTGCCTTTTTCTGACGCTTGTCATGCATTTTCCTATTTAGCATATCTATTAAGACAACAGCATGAAGCACTTTGAACTGCTACAGATACAGACTGGCCTATTCAACAAAGCACTGCTCATGTGACTATATTACAAAATTTTCATTGGGTGCTTGCAGTCACACTTCCTTGGTTCTGGTTTGACCTTATTAGTGTATCATCGACCATCTGGCTAATAAAAAATTACTGGCCATGGCTGCTTTCTATCTTTCCTTTCATAGAGTTCATGTGTTCTGTGATTTCTTTATTTTGCTAAAAATTTTTATTTCTATCACAATTTTAAATACAAACCACTGACCAATTACAATTCATTATCATCTCTATGTTTTTTCCCCCCCAGGTGTGGTACATGGACAGCTACACCAACAACAAGATAGTAAAAGAGTTTAAGTCCATCACTGATTTTGTCGCAGGAGTTGAATCCAGAACGTACAATCTGCCTTTCAAATGGGCTGGAACAAACCACGTAGTATACAACGGCTCTTTGTACTACAACAAAATGCAGAGCAACATCATCGTGAGGTACAGCTTTGAGACAGGTCGCGTGGTCACGCAGCGGGCTTTGGAGTCGGCAGGCTTCCACAATGTGTACCCCTACACCTGGGGAGGCTTCTCAGACATCGACCTGATGGCAGACGAGCTGGGACTGTGGGCCGTGTATGCAACCAACCAAAATGCTGGCAACATTGTCATCAGCCAGCTGAATCCAGACACGCTCCAGATCATCAACACATGGAACACAGAATATTCAAAGAGGAATGCTGGAGAGTCTTTTATGATCTGCGGGACTCTATACATCACTAATTCCCACCTGACCGGAGCCAAGGTGTACTATGCCTACTCCACTAAAACCTCCACTTATGAGTATACAGACATACCCTTTCATAACCAGTATTTCCACATGTCTATGTTGGACTACAATGCCAGGGACCGTGCTCTCTACGGCTGGAACAATGGCCACCAGGTCCTGTTTAACGTTACACTTTTCCACATCATTAAAACTGAGGATGACTCTTAGAGGCGGGGAGCGTACTGTACGCATAAAAGATTAAAATATGGAAATTTAAAGGTTGTGCCTGAATGTCAAAATAAATGTTATTTATTTATTAAATTATTAAATTCTCCTAATAAGCTTTGCCTTTTTTCTTGCATTTATTTACTGACATGAAGCTGTTTACCTGTTTTTTCAGAGTTAATTGAGTAAGATATTGTCTAATTGAAAATGTCACACTGCCTATAAAATAAATGACAGCACAAAATGAACCAATTCAGTGCATTATGAAGCATCCTGAAAACATTTTGGATTTAATAATGGCACTTGAAACTCTGAAACACTTAACAATGAACTTAAAGTAATTTCTCATGCCCTTTTCACTCTGAAATGAAAGCTTTTCCAAAATGAAGTCTTCATATTTATAATGGTTTTCTCCGTTCAGTATTACATTTATTCAGGCCCTCTAATTTATTCATTTTTGAGTTCTGTGTTCGTTAATTGTTCGTTTTGTTTCCATTCTTTCTTTGCCATTTATTCATCATGATCTGCTAATTTATTCCTGCTTTTCACTGCCTGCATTTCGCTTTCAGTTGGTCTTTGTACTTTTACTTTAAAACTTTTGCACTTGACCTCGTTCAAGACAACGAGAAATGTGGTGAACCATAATGCACCTGTACAGTTAATGTTGGCTTTTTTTTTTTGCTAATACTGGCTTTTTTGTGTCTATGAAAATCCTCAGACATTCAGGTCTTATGACATCTACATCGTACTAAGTCAAAGTACTTAACGCAACCCAAAGTCTAGTTGCCTTTAACTTAGTACTCTGAGACAGCAGCTTTTTTGTAACTTCAGCAACAGTTTGTATGCCTTATTCAGTGCAGCATATTCTGTGAGCCCGATGGTAACAGCTGTCATGCATGAATGCTTGTTGTCGTAAAAGCATTCTTACTGTAACTGTTTGTGTATTTTGCATTTGCAAAACGCTCCATTCTCCTCTCTGACTATGTTAATGGTAAATAGTAAATGGCCTGTATTTGTATAGCGCTTTACTAGTCCCTGGTAAAGAACCATTTATACAGAAGTAGAAAACTTTAACAAGGATTCATGTGTGTAAATAAGAAGTTATACATAACCCAAATAAAGTATTGTTTTCATTAAGTCATAGTTCTGTGCATTTCCTTTTCTGCTGTAAGGGTTTGATTGTTTCTTCTTTATTCCCTGCACCACTGTACTCATTTAAAATCACTGTATTCTTGATAAGAGCTTTGTAACTTTACTGTTACTTGAATACTTCATAAGCAACAGGGCAACATGTTTGAGCTGTAAATATCACTTTGTACTTGGTGGCAACAGCTTGCAAAAGCTTCACGGTCTGAATTGTATCCGAACTTTAGTGGTTCTATAAACTGAAAAACTCCCATTTTTCATGAGTGACATCCATGTGTTGTATACTATGTTATGTTAGACCTTTGTGCAATACTATATGTCTGATCACTTTAGCTGTCAACAAAATCATAGTATGGTATGTCTGTGTCTATAAAGAATATAGTTTAATGTTCACAGTGGACTTTCTTGGGAGTTATTAAAGAAGAAATAAAACTAAATAAATACAAATATCTGTGGCTTTTCAGAGCTATTTTCATCTTCAAAAAGATATTGAGATTTATTTATTTATTTATTTATTTTAATGAGCATTTGCTGTGTTCTATTAACTAAGAAGATTCAAACAAGGAAAGTACAGACAGCTGACAAGCAGAGAATATGCATAACACTTGATTTTTGCTCCTCCCCATTTGCTTTCAGCAACAGTCATGCGGGTCATCAGAGAACTGGCTGCACCTGAGAGGGGTGAGAGGCTAAGTGTACAAAGCCTGCTTTTTCAGCTCCTCTGTCAGTTAGCCGCAGCTTCCCCTTGCTTGTGGTTTGTTTTTTGTTTTGTTTTTGCATCCTGTTGAAGATTCAGATAAGAGAAAAAACACAGTAAAGGTCTGTGGATGTAAGAAGAGGATGGTAGGGATAGGATGAGATGTAGGAAAATGATCTGCTGTGAGGCTTCCTAGGGGGAGAAAAAGAAGAAAAAGCAGAAGAATGCTTACCATCTTATATAACATGCATTACTGCTAGCCAACACTTTCACACCTCACTACATGTTTGTGTTAAATATACAGACAGGCAATCAAACTTTAAGTGTGAATGCTTCTTGTGGTTTTTTGTTTTTAGGGTGAACTAGTCTTAAGTGGATAAGTGTGCTGATTATGATAGAACCTGTTGTTTTCTCCCTAAAATGCTGAATTTTTTTTTTACTGACATACCTTGCCAAACAGTGGGGCAGTATAGTGGTTAACACTGTTGCCTCAAAGCAAGACTTGAGTTTGCATGTTCTCCCTGTGTCTTCAACAACCCAAAAGACATGCAGTTAATCAGGTTAGGTTAACTGGTGTTTTTAAAGTACCCATAGGATGTGTACATGCACACAAATGGTTGTCTGTATCTCTGTGTTAATGCCTCTCACTCTATGGTAGTTGGGATAGGTTCCAGCCCCCCTGTGACCTTAAACTGGCTAAATGGAAGATAATGGATGGATGGATGGATGGATGGACATTGTGAGATTGCTTTGGTATTAATGCCTCATGCAGTTCATGATGTATATATGAAAAAGATAAAAGGACGCATAATTAGCGCAAACAAGTTATATGCAGTGACTTTTACAGAAAGCCAAGCAGAGATGCTGTGTGCCCCCTTTGTACTGCTTATCTTGTATTCTTTTATATGAGTCTCGTGCCTCTTGCTACATTCCTCCTGGACATCTTCACTTGCAGTCCTTCCTGGCTAAATTCTGAAACCTATTCCATAGTTATCAAAATGCTTACCCCAAAAAACTGCATTATTGGTAAATTAAATTATTAAAAGTAAAAGTACTTAATCTGCAGAAAAATACTTCCCATCAGTACTATATGGATTGATATTACTACTGCAGATCGACCACTCATGCTTGTACTTATAACTTTATACTCAATGATCAATCCCCAGTCACGCATTGTCTTCTATAAAATCATGTTTGTAGTCCAGCTGTCCTGTGTAGACCATGTTGCTCTAAAAGGCTGTTAATCATATCAGAAAAACAGGGACACACATCGATTTAAAAATAAATAAATAAATATATAACCAACCACCCAAAAAAATCACAGCTGAATTAAAATGCCTGAGTGTAATGTGACATTAACAGTAAATATAAACAATGAAATAAAAATTTAAAAAAATCATTAAAAATTTATGTTAAAAAGTGCATTCAGTCAACCAAGAGATTTCTCAGTAATGTTAAACTAAAAGTGTTGGTGCAGCCTTCAGCTGTTCAATTTGCCTGTTTTTTTTAAACCAGGCATGAAAGGCATTAACGACTGCAAAGTGAACAAAGTCAACCAGGGTCGAGCCTGCTTCCAGGGTCACCTGAGAGCACACGATGGTAATAATTTAAATGATGGATGCAAAAAGGTGAGAAGCTTCATGACTCTGTTGTATGAGATTAAAATAAAGAGAGGCTTTACTTACTTTCATGGTTATTTTAACTGTTGACCGTTTTTATATTTCACTGGGCAAGCACTGGTTGCCTTGCTTGCCCTGATGGAACGTCGCTGGTGCAAAGTCATAAGACAGGAAAAACCCACCCACTGCTCATAAGACCATTAAACACAGGAACCCAGGCTCCACACTACAAGTTACATTTTAAATGGCCAACCTTTCAAGAATGGAGCAGCCTCTTAGCTGACATGGATAAAGACTGAAAAGTTTGCAACTCGAGGACACAGTTTTTCAAGATTCCAGAAATTCATCTTGACCAGCCAAACCAATCAAGCTGGTGCACTACTGAGACAAGTGATTTCTTATCAGAATTAATTTGTTCCAAAATAAGGATAAGGAATGTAAGATGAAGAGATTAGTAAGATGGGAACCGGATAAATATTGGGTGGTAAACAATCTCAAATGGCATTTTGTAGAGGAAAGAAACAATAAATCAAGAATAGAAGATAATTATGAAGCAAACACAATCTTCATTAAATCTTGTAAGGTTAATGACGGGGGAAGTGCATTTCCACAAGTTTAAAGAAGTTTCAAAGTAAATAATTGTTTTCACGTCACAATCTTGTTTTGATGTGCGTCATATCATAAGAATAATGTAACACAAGTGAGAACACTGAAAATCTTCTACCACAGTACAGCAATTACACTTTTTTACAACTTCCCTTCACACCTCGTGTGCTGCTCTTTTCACTCATACAGCACGAACACGGGCTCATTAGGGATCCTTTATGCAGTCAGGAGATATGATGCTCTGTTTGTCTTCTGCTGCCAGGGTAACATCCCTACACTACATACACATAGCACATGCAATTACAGGACGCACAGTAGCATACACTGTGAGAATACTGACCACCCACAGCCTAGATTCTGAGTGCCAAAACTCTCCCCCAGGTCAGATTAATGCAGGTCAGCCACAAAGAAGGAAGCATCCACATTGAGTTCATGTTCTCTTGAGTTATTGATCCCTTGAGTGCAATGTCAAGCAAGTTCCTGTATGGTTCTGTCGGTATCTCGAAGCACTGAATTCTAAATTCAGATAACTAACCTGAAGTCAGGGTCTGGTACAGCTATGTACCGCCCGTGAAGGACTCCTTCTGGCAAGAGCTCAATAAACTATCAACTCTGTCAACTTTGCCGCTGGCTAAAGTTCTTTTCTTTCTTTTATTAGTGTGCTCAGTTTAGTGAAGTATACTCACATACTCAGGTTTTGATTTTTTATTAGTTCTTTTTTTTAAGTTTAGTGCACTGTGTCCCGTGCTCCACCTTACAACTTCACCAACTGACAATCAAGGACCTTGAACTAGACTGCAGCCCTAAAAGCTGAATATTACAACAGTTACTATATATATTAGATTTATACTAAACTTTCATACCAAGAAAAATATGTTTTTCTGTGATTTAAAGTTATAGCTTGAATTTAGAAGAAATGTCCCTTTTCGCTTTCATATTTTGATTCTTGAATGACGTTTAAAGAGCTACAGTCTGCAGCTGTTCTGTTCCTGAAGTAACTTTATTTATTCTTCCACGTAACCCAGCTTTTAGACCAACATTTTAGCTTCTCATGGATTAAGAACATGAAATATAACTGGAAGACCATGTAGGCTGATTTTATTACCATAAGTCAGAGGCAGGCAAGCTGTTTCCTCCTGATTCTGGTTGTTTTGCTAAGCTAAGCTAGCAGCTGCTTGTTGTACCTTCGTATTTGGCAAAGTGAGAGTGGTATTGATCTTCTTTCATTTCTCATGTATTTTTTCCACGCTTTTGTTTTTACTTGTCACCTCAAATGAAATTAAATTGAACATTTATGTTGGACGTTAGTGACTTAATACCTCCAGTTCAAAGCAAACAACACAAAAACACTAAAAAGGGCACGAATACAGTGTGAACACTGAGGATTATCCTCTTCCTTTATTGTGAATGTGTTGCTAGGTAACAGCTTCCTGTCAGTGATTGATTTCAACACACAGTTTACAGGAAATGAACCCCAACCAGACCAATTTATGAGACATAATGTGAAGTAGTCTGTAGATATGAATTAACAAACAGTCCAATTTTTTTATATATATATATATATATATACTGAAAGCCATTACCATCAGCCGATGAGAAATGTAACTTCTGTGGTCCAACCAATCCTATTTGATGAGATTCCAGTGGGAGCCTGTGTTTACAATTATGACAGTGTAGACATCTGCTGATCAACAGTGTGAATTACTTTAGCTGTCAGCTCAGCTTTGCCAACACAAAGGATCTGAAACAAATCACATGTTTATCTCTATAGGAAGTGTGAAATATCCTTTAAACAGAAATAAAAACTGTTTGTGTGATTGAGAAAATCATAGCATATGGTGTAGCAAATCATTCTGACAGCTGTGGGCAAATAGTTAGAGAGGAAATCATTGCTGTGTCACCTTATCACTGTCTGAAAATGCAACTGTTCAGTGCTGTAGTTATAGGCGTGGAATCAGCAGAGACAATAATAAAAAGCATGGAAAGAGAGTTTTCCATTTTAAGATGGATATGGCATATTTTAGAAAAACAGAAAAATACAACACAAACAAAGAATGTGTGTTTTCCGATAGTTTTTTTTTTCAGTTCCCATCCTCGTTTCCCACCTAAATGAGTGAAGAAGCTGCTTCTATAAAACATCCGTTTTCATTGCATCGGGTGTTCCCACTTACATTCAAGGTGTGTTTGAGGGCAACGGAAAACCGTTTGAGTTCAAGATTGAGCTGCAGATTAATGTGTCTAAAACAAGTCAGCTGTGATGATTGAAGCCATTAAAGTTAACAGCTATTGGTGGCAGAGAACACTTAGATTTCACATTTAAAGTAGAGCTATAACAAGACAAGATTTTGCCTCCGTTAAAGGCCTCTTTTTGTATATAACACCTTATAATTACGTTTTTTCCAGATGGGTAACTTTGAAAATTGTGCTTTGTTGCTGTGACGCTTTACAAATTACATTGCAATTTTCAGGTTGCAAAAGATACAACTCTCTACTTTAGTGTGATGCATTTTTATTATTAGCACTTATTAAAATATTTTTAAAACATCAACAAAAATCATGGCAGCACAAGAACAAGCTCTGAGTACAAGATCCATAGAGGCTGGGGTCTATCACACCAGGCAAGACCCCAGGTGCAGGCTGTGTAAAGATGCCCCTGAGACAATCCAGCACATAACAGCAGGGTACAAGATGCTAGCAGGCAAGGCATACATGGAACGCCATAACCAAGTGGCCAGCATAGTGTACAGGAACATCTGTGCCGAGTATAACCTGGAAGTCCCGAGGTCAAAATGGGAGATGCCCCCAAGGGTGGTGGAGAATGACCGAGCTAAGATCCTGTGGGACTTCCAGATACAGACGGACAAAATGGTGGTGGCTAACCAACCGGAAATAGTGATGGTAGACAAACATGAGAAGACGGCCATAGTGATCGATGTAGCGGTTCCGAATGACAGCAACATCAGGAAGAAGGAACACAAGAAGCTGGAGAAATACCAAGGGCTCAGAGAAGAGGTCAAGAGGATGTGGAGGGTGAAGGTAACGGTGGTCCCAGTGGTAATCGGAGCACTAGGTGCGGTGACTCCCAAACTAGGCGAGTGGCTCCAGCAGATCCCGGGAACAACATCGGAGATCTCTGTCCAGAAGAGCGCAGTCCTGGGAACAGCTAAGATACTGCGCAGGACCCTCAAGCTCCCAGGCCTCTGGTAGAGGACCCGAGCTTGAAGGATTGACCACCCACAGGGGCGTGCTGGGTGTTGTGTGTGTTGTTTTTATTTTTTTATGAATACCTCTGATGGAAGTAATTCCTACATTTGTTGACTTCTTTTCTATATACACATATTGCTGTGCCATATGACCTCAGAATGAAACAGCAGTTGCCATTCCACATATTCACAGCTCAGTTGTCTCCAGTTATAGAGTACTTTAGCTGTCACCTTAAGACACTATCAAAAGAACCTGTGAGCTGAGTACACTTTCAGATGCAAGTTAATAAACTGCAAGATGCAAACCACACATGCTACTGTGTGGTTTGCACCATACATCCCTACTTTTGTAGGGACGTATGGTGCACTATAGAATACCTCAAAAGGTGTAAACAGAGCACATTACAGCCAAGTTGATATTTTTTCTTGACTCTTTACAGTCTTTAAGATGCAGACTTCTCTATCCCTCAGTAATAAGGATTTACAAGCTTCTTTTGCACTGTTGGTGAGAAATATGTTAAGTATACATGTGCCGTGTCTCCAGGAATTGTTTTTTATATAGTTGTGTACTAATAAGACTAGTGAATTTCACTGTTCCTGCAAAGCCTGATTCCTGGGAGAGAGGGAGTAGCTAAAGGCTTGTTCATGCACCACTAATTGGTCAGGAGCAGTTGATTGATCTTCCTCAAAATAAGCATAACAGGCAGGGACACAGACATACTAGCAGAACATCACCACAGTGCTCATGCGCCTGTTAACTCTACAAGATGTTAATAATCTTACAACTGGTAAAAACTTTGTTAATAATGGTTTCGTGCGTGATATAAATTGAGAATAGCATTGCATCTGGTGCTTTAGCCTGTACACAGCTGCTGCTGCCTCGGCAAGCCACTTTGCAACCCATCTTTGCACCGCGCTTCCATAGTTTTCATATGAAGGAGAATGAGGCCCCAAATGCTTACTCACAAGGAGGGTTAATTAAAAGCTGACTTTTAATGGTGGAATAGGCCGGTCCAAAGAGCCAGTGAAATTCCAAAAATAAACAGAATCCGATCAGAAAACAGCAATGATCGTCATAATTCTGGGTTTTGTACCCAGCGTTTTCTTTTTGAGACTCACTTTTGTGTTTGATTTTTTTTTTCATTTAACTTTGTTGTAGTTTTCAGTTTTAATATTACTTTTCCCTTGGTTAGGTTTTCATTCTGATTTTGTATTCATTATTTTCTTTGGTATTCTCAAGCACTCTTATGTTCCCCATGCCGAGTCTATGTTTCTGTTATAGCTTTCGTGTTTAGTCAGTTTTGTCTTTGTGTTTACTTTGGTCTTTCAAGTTTATGGATTTTAGTCTCAATCTTACTGTTAGTTTCCTGTTTTATTTTGATCGTCCGTGTGTGTCTGTGTGTGTTCACCTGCGCCTTGTTTTCCCCAGCTGCGTCTCTTTCCCTGATTACCTCATGTCTATTTAAGTCCTCAGTTTCCCTCTGTTCTTTGTCATGTCATTATCTCCTTATGTTTTGCGTGTGCGCCTGTCTGTTAGTCAGTATTTGCATTTCAGCAGTTTGCTCCAGCTTAGTTTTGCTGGATATTTTTTCCGTCAGTCTTCTACCTGCAATAAAACACTTTTCAGTTCAGCCAGTGTGCCAAGTCCTGCATTTTGGGACCTCTCTCTGCCTGCTACACCACATTCAAAGATAGGACAACAGAAGGCAACAGTAAACAAAAACAGTACACAACAAAGAAATACGCCAAACTGAGGCTTTAAATACAAACAGACACACTGAGGGCTAATGGAAAATGAGACACACCTAGGGAACTAAACTACACTAGAGACAAAGAGACTTCACAACAGGTCTTGACAACAGCCAGAGGCATTTTTTGCCTACTCTATATAAAGGATATTGTAAATTGTTCCTTTTGCAAAGAGTTTTCATTATTAATTATTATTAATATTATATTTAAAACTGGTCTTATTTGAAGCAGTATCTAGAATGTTTAGCACTATTTCCTCACAGATTGAAGACTCTGGGTTTGAACCTGCTGGTTCACTGGGAGCTTTCTATGTCTAGTTTGCATGTTTTCCCCATGCTTGTAGTTTCGTCCAGCTGAGATAGTCTCCAGTCCCCCTTTTACTCCTAGGATAAATTGCATGCATGGATGGATTATACTTATTTTTATAGGTCAATCCAAGGAAAAAAAAGATCTTTATACGATCTATCTTGGCTGAGTCTACCATAACTTTGTAATAGGTGATATATTTAGGTTAGATTCAACATGTCATGAAGTTTAACCTCCTTCTGGCTAACCCAAGAGATGAGACAAGTGGGGTGCAGTAGACTGTATTGAATATTAGATGGATTCAGCTCTGAACTGTACTGCTTCAAAGCACAATCAAGAAAAGAGTTTATCAAGTGCAGGTCAAGTGCACTGTGGAGGATTTTTTTCTCGCCTACAACCTATTGCATGGAAGCGCTCATGAGTGCATGTGTGGATACTAGGAGACACATTCATGCATACCCTACATAATGTGCCATTCAGAAGCAATTAGCATGAAGTGGGAATGGGTTATAAAATACAGTGTGTGGCATCTTCTAACTCTACAGCTGAGATGAAGGAAACCTAGAGAGCTTGAATTTCAAGTGTCTTTTCAAAATAAAAAATTTTCTTTACTAAAAAGTGAATGTACTTTTACACAAAAAATTAACAGAAGCCAAAAGTTCTTGAAACAGATGCACAGTTTCCCAAATAAGGTACCTTTACACCGTTGATGTTTACACTGCAGAAAC
Organism: Pundamilia nyererei; assembly: GCF_000239375.1. NCBI lineage: Eukaryota > Metazoa > Chordata > Actinopteri > Cichliformes > Cichlidae > Pundamilia > Pundamilia nyererei. The sequence goes on along the minus strand of NW_005187432.1, from coordinate 2,870,323 downwards.
TGCCCTTTAGAACCTTTTGTAATATTATTTTAGGGGAGAAAAAGAGGTAGGTGTATTTATACCCTGCCGGATAATTAAAAGCGCCGTCGACATCTGTGACTGTGGGAGGGCAGTGGAAGAAGGAAAAGTGTGCTGGTGACAGACAGATTTTGCAACATGACACACCAACTGTGGGGTCTGCAAAGCTGCATCTGGACTGCATTTTCTTTGCAAAGAGCCCCAGCTCTCTTCATTTCCCCAGATTCACATGATGTGAATTAGACTCCCTGAGCTGACTGGGAGCAATAGGAATATGAGCACTTACGCAAGTCTTGCCTGTGCCATGCAAATGCAAAGATTCTGCATAACAAGAAGAGTCATATCATTAATTCAGTTTACTTACTGAGTGTGTAGGTGCACAGCTGTATTTCTACTTAACATTAGTCATCATAAAGTTTTCAGTCACTGCAGATCAAATAATACGTTTTTATTAGTAAGCAGAGGACTACATAATTTCTCATCTTCCAAAAGATGCACAGTTTGGTTTTAATGTTATTACCCATCTGCCTTTTAATGTTTTTATTTTAGTTTTATGTCCTAAATTTTCTACACACAGCACGAATACTGTTCATCATCACTGGTGCAGTCCTAATCCAAATTCAGGCAGTCAGTTTTGAGCATGCTTGTCAACAACCTTCAAAAAATACTGCTTTAAAATATTAATGCTTTGTATGTATCTGGACCTCAGGCCAGTCCTCTTTGTATAAACAATGATTAATGTAGATTAAAAATGCCAGCACTAAATTCTTCATTGACCTCATTTTAATGGGCTTGTAATAGTTAGAGACAGGTATATCCTCTGAGACAAAATTGTTTATAATGTATTATGCACGATTCACCATAATGGGAATCAGTTTGCTAGCCCTTGGTCTTCAAATATAAATAGTACAAGGGTAAAAAAACACTTTTTGGAGATATAAGGAACAAATATGAAAAGTGAAACACCATCAGCAACATTGCTGTGCAATCTGCCAGCACCTCCCCTTATTTCTTGAAAACATAGCTCTCTGATTCCCCCAATGGCAATTATTGACAAAAAAAGATGTACACGTGAGCAGCATAAATGTCACATCCCCTCAAGCTGTTATGATGATCAAAGCTACTATGAAGTCTGGTTTGTCTGTCCACCAAACCAAGTTACTGAACCCAGAGGCAGCAATTGTCATATGAGAGTATAAGACATTTCAAGGCGGGAGATAAGGTAGAGGAAATGGGAGGAAGCTACTTTGTCACGTTTTTGTACAGCAACTTTAATGAGTTGTTGCTTTGTAGCGATAGATGGAAAGAGATGCAGATAAAGAGAGAGAGATGGAGACAAAGTTTAATTTGTTTTTGTCCTTCACACTGTTGCTTCATAAGAATGCTCATTTTAGTTGTCACTTGTTTTTAGGTTTGCATTTGTGTGTTCTGCTGCACCCCTTTGCAATCACTCCTTATCTGTGTGCACAGCAGCTAAGGGTTTGTCTTTCTGAATGAATAAGCTCAATAAAACTGTCACAACCCAGACTTGTTGACTCTGTACCTACTCAGGTTAAAGGAATCCATCCTTTTGATTAGCCTCCGTTTGGCTACAGATTTGCACTATGATGTTCTGCCCACACATGACAATAGTATTAAAACACAAAGTCGCTTGATACAAGTTGATGTTCCCTTGATTTTGTTGCTTTCACTGTGTTTAAGATAAACATCATAACTATGTACTCTATAAATGCATATCACTTTTAATATAGAAGTGATTCTTATGATGTATGGTATAGTCAGTGATGCCTGAGGCCTGTGAAGTTATTTTAAGGCATCTGTGTACAATATGCAGAATATATGCACCGTACTCCTACACGTGAAAACAAGTAACAAATAGGTGTGTGCGTGTGTGTGTGTGTGCGTGTGTGTGTGTGCGTGCGTGCGTGCGTGTGTGTGTGTGTGTGTGTGTGTGTGTGTGTGTGATTACTTTTTTCAAGTAACTTGACCAACACTGCTCGCAGCTGCTCTATTCCCATGTTGTTGCAGTATATTAATGACTAACCTCGTAGTGTAGATGGATTATCTCAGTTGTTCTCCTGACTGAAGTTTGGTCTGTTTACAGCATTCTGACATGCAATTGCATTTTTCCCTAACCATCCTGAACTCTCCCCTTATCAAGTGGAAAACAGTTAGCGTTCATCCTCCAGCTTCACTGTTTATGTTATGCTAACATAGCTGTGACGCTAGAGATCACGTAGCACATTGTTATAAACCAGCTAGCCCAACTTCAGTAACCCTACAAACGTCACTGCTGATTAGTTTCTAAACAGTTGGAAGTGATAGCAGAGCTGTACGTTTTCATTTTTTCGGAAATATCTCAATCAGAACATGTTATATCATGTCTAGGTGGAAACTAGCGAACTAACTTCCTGCTAACTTCAAACTCCATTAAATTTAATATATTCTGTTTTCATGGATGCCTGGATGTTAAACTTAATTGTTACACCTGGTAGAGCAGCAATGTTGAACATTTTACTATAGATGAAAGAATTTAGACAGTTTTTACTTCTCAGTGACGCCACAGTGTTTTTTTGACTTTGGGAACTTGAAGCGGACGGAGGTTTGAACCCAGATTGCTCCGCGAGGCTCCTTACTACGGTAGCCATAATGCTTCAACAATCCATCAAGCGGTGCGGCTTCGTAGCTTACCAAAGTCGTACTAAAACATTTTTTGACAGATTTTTGAGCACCATGTACCACATAAAATCGCTTCGAGGTCAGTAAGCACAACCAGAATTCATACATAAGGTGCACCAGATTATAAGGCGCACTGTTGATTTTTGAGAAAATTTAAGGATTTTAAGTGTGCCTTATAGTGCGAAAAATACGGTATATATGAATACAGTACTCAGTACAGTACTCCATCATCTGCCATCTAAATGTCTTCAATATATAATCCACAGCAGACAAAATGGGCAAAATTATTTTTTTCTGAATTAAAATTTTTTAATTTTTTTGGCTAGAATTGTTGATAAAGTTAGATGGTAGTCATCTAACTGGTCCTGGGAGGGCTCTTTGGGAAGTAAGCTTCTACAGCTGTCAGGACAGGTGCACTGAGATCTTTGACTGACAGCTGAGCATGTCAGGGCATAGACAAACAGGCCCTTCTCCCAGATTAACTTTCAAGCCAGAGAGATTGATCTGCGCCAGCGACTGCCAAGGCCTTCGTGTGGGTATTGTAAAAAGAGATTGGATCTGTTCTTTCAAGGAAAGAGCTCCCGGGGTTGTGAGAGAAAGAGCATGATAAAAGAAATATGGCAGTTTTATTAAATCACTTACAATCACTGCCTGAAATTTGCGCTCTCTCTCTCTCACACACACACACACACACACACTTCGAAGTGTGTGTCCATATATATATATATATATATATATAGCTGGAAAAGTTCTGAAGCACAATATGAATTAAGTGCAGCAAAGATCACAGTCTTTCTCATATTGACATCCGTTCAAAAATATTATTTTCTTTGTCTTTATTTAAACTGAAAGTTGAATGATGCTATCTAGTTGTATTTCTTGTAGATGAACAAAGAATTTTCCTGTTTCTATCGCCTAAAACTAAAGGCCTTCATTGTTTTCGGTGTTTGTAGTGTTATCAGTTGGATCTTGCTATTTCAAGTAATGAATTGTATTCTCCTGCAGCTGTATTCTCAATGCCAGCTGTGACCTTTCAAACACACTCAAAGAACTTTTATACTACAAGCCAAATTGCCTGGTTCTCACACAAATTCATACAATTTATTCTATAAAATCTCTCTCTCTCTCTCTCTCTCTCTCTTAACACACACACACACACACACAATTAAGGTCCTGACTGGGTGAGTCAGGCATCAAACCTTTGGGTTTCTAGTATCCGCCCCCCCATTAGCATGGGTTAGATTAGACTCAGAGATTAAACTTTTTTTTAAAGCATTGCAGCCACGACCTGAATCTTGGATTCATTAACCCAGCAGTGACCATGTTTTGATGATAGTGTGGAGTGCTAAGTTATCAGCTCATGATAATGAGCATGATTAGCAATGTGCAAAGCGAGTGCATTGGACACAGATACCTAATTAGCAGAAACTAAGAAAGATACAAATAAAATTGTAAAATTTCACTCAACAAAACTGAGCTAGACACTACTTGAATCTTCTGTTAGTACAGTTAACCACACATGAAGACATGCTAACCTTTGGATAATTGCATTAAAATGCTCCATCAATAAATCTGAATATATTCTAACGACCACTACTACAGTGTTTGCTTTTCAATGTTAATAAGTTAAAAACAAAATGGCTTTCACAGTTCTCACACACTGGTTATTAAATTCAGACATTTTCTTAGTTCATGTTTGAGATATACTTTTAGTTCCAATAAAAAGCATAGCAGTCTGCTGTGACAGGAGCAGTGTTTACACAGACTTGTCTAATATTTGATGAAACAGGAGCAACATGCTGAACATAGTCAAGAGAAAGTGAAACTAAAGTGCTGATACTAACTAACTAACTAGTACTTATCCGACACCAATACCAATGCTGTTATTGACACTGACCATACCTGGCTTTATTTGACTACTGGAGGTTGTGACTTGATTAACACAGACTGAAGTTAGGGAGCAGCAGTCAGCTGGACTTTCTCTTGAGTTTAATAAAAAGATCACAAATTATTTATGTTTCAAACAGTATGTGTTTAATCCACTCACAAACAAATAAAATAAACACAGTTTTATATGTGCAGCTCCAGTGTTTACTGTGTTTATGCCAAGTTAGCTTCCATTATACTTTATCCATCAACTTTAAGCAAGAAAGCAACCAAAAAAACCTGTTTATATCCAAAGCTTGAATTATCCCTTATTGCTAGCAATGCAGACGATCACTTGACAGTGACCTGCAATAAGCTACAATAAGTATGCTGGCGCCCTGTTAGCCTTATTGTCTCTGACATTAGAAGACTAATTGCATCATCCTCGTTATGCTCAGCTACTGGAAGGTTAGGAGGGACAGGTTTTATGAGCCTGCTCTGTATCAGGACAGACTGAAGCCAACTGTGAATGTTTACATCTGCTATTTCTAAAAGCTGTCACTCAGCGACTATCACAAGCCTGTTATGTAAATGTTAGACTAGACTCAAAAACTACAATCAACATGTGCCATTTAGTGGACATACCACTTTTTTTTTTTTTGTTAGCAAAAACTGACTTGTTCTGACTTTCTCATTATTTAATGGGCTAAGCTTAAATCAATTAGGCATTCACGAGAGATTCACATGTATTCCCCAGGCAAATTAATTAATTATGTTCCGTAAATGAGGTTTGAGTGACCTTTAACAGGGAACTATTCATAGTTCAGTTTCCACAATTGAATCTATGGTTGAGCTAACCTATTATGCACTTTGTGGAGTATCTAATAGAGCATTCAAAATCTGAATATTTCAGAGCGTCCGGTGACAACACAGTCTGCGAGATTGACCTAATTACTGTCAATAATACTATATCATACAGTATCTGATAGTGCAAGTTGTTCCATCCATTGTGGAGCCTTTGAGCTATTAGCCAAATGAAAGGGTATGTTTGACTGGCAGCTCACCATTTTACCCCAGATAGATCTTGCTTCTTCATTTATTTTCTATCTTGCTTAAAAAGGAAGTGTAACTCTTGAGATTAAAAAAAAAAAGAAAAGTCTTTTGCAAGACTCACCTTACCAAGACCTCCTGAAACTCCTGGAAAAAACTCCTAGGACCCTCTTGATGTGAGGCTACAGTGCTAACCAGTAAAAATATCAAATAAAATTGGAAACAAATGGAAAAAAAAACAATGGCTAATGGCCCACCTCCACCAATACTCTCCAAAACCCCTTTGTTTAATTACAGTAAACAGGAAATGGTCAGCACATACACACTACCTTTTAACACACACTCACACTTCAATGGCCACCCACTCTACCAGCTGAGCCACGGCTGCTTCAGCCCATTTTTCCATTTGTATGACGGTGCGTGCCTTCAGATTTAACTGAATCATCCTTACCATCACAAAGACTTGTTTAAAAATACTTCCTTGTGTAATGCTTGCCAAAATATGGCACGAGTGAAAGCAAATTTAGTGTCTTATCAACATTCAGATGAATCATTACAGTATTAAACAACCAAGGAAGCTTGGTAGGTAGGTAGACCTATAGCAACACAGATGAATCATTTTGCACACAGTAATATAGTGCATACAGAAGTTTTGAGAAAATTCTCCATTTTTTATGAGCTTTTTATGACCCCCCCCCCCCCCTCACACACACACAACCCCACACCCCCCCCCACACACACACACACACTTTCTGAGATTTTTCATAATCAATAGGCCAAGAACAGCACTTGAAGGTAGCTCTTCCAGATCCATCTTTTTCAATCATCTTCTATTACCCCTGGGGTCAATACCTCTACCTTTTGGAGGCAAAAAGGTAGTTCACCCCCGGGAGTAACAGCATGGAGCTGAGGTGCTGTGAGGAAGCTAATGAATGTATTTGTCATATCTCTAATGGCTCACTATATCACTACGGCACCTTGGCTAGAGGTTTATGGTAATCATGGCTGCAGAGAAGCAAACGCATTCTGTCTCAGGATTTTGAGTTTCTGTGTGCCGAGCTGAGCTGATGAGACACCTTGGGAGAACATTAAACTGATGGCACCAAAGTGTTTCCTGAGCCACAGTTGTGAAAATGTTGACAGTGTGCCACAGTAAATGATAGCCTAAACACACAGAGTTTTGAAATTGGTATTCACATCAGCAAGAGGGCAAGAATGGCAAACTAATGATGAGCCAACTCTACTATTGATTAAAGCTGGCTTATTTTTGTCCCTGTGGATGACACAAGCCCACACACCCAGACCATATTATCTCGCTTGCTGACAAGGCGCCTTTAACGAGACAAACTCCAGAAACTTCTTTTTTTCTGTCCCTATTTCGCCTAACAAACCCAATCCATCAGCATAGCTTCATATTCTTCCGTCAGTCCCACGAGTCCTAAGTGACTTCACTTTGAGACTGTTTTTTATCTACGGTGTGCATTCTGAATGCTAATGCCCTCGTGTTTTGGATTTTTGTGAGTGAAGGGCACACCTAGAGAACTTGACAAGATCAAGTTTTCACAAAAATATGTTATGACTGATTATGAATAATAAAAGTAATTCACAAAAGCAAAATTTTCGCAATTATTTCTGAGATAATCATCCACCAGAGCTAAAATTCGAACAACATAAGTTACATTTTATGCAACATGAAAAATAGAGCAGCTGTGGGAGGGTTAGAGAGAAATATTTGCTCAAGATCTCTCAAGAGCGGCTCCTGCAGCTGAGACAAAAACACACATATAGGCAAGAAGATGCAGGCTGGCTGCACAGTGCTGATGTACTTTAAAAGCACACTTGATCAGCAATTCCTTCTATGAGCCCACACATCCCTCAGACTTCAAAAGACACCTCCTGAAGGTTCGGGGCACAGAACTGAGTCGATAACAGTGGGATGCCTCAGAAGAAATACTTCACGTTGTTGACATAAGACATTGGTTGGATATTTTAATAAAATTATTGCCCTCGTGTGGTTGATTAGGGGGCACATTTTTGACAAAAGTATCTTCAAAAACCATGAAAAACTTTCAAAGCAGTCACTGAGTTCTCAGAAATATAATACAGAGTGCTCATCATTTGCTGCATTCTGGAATATATCTCGTTCCAAACGTTTGACTCGGTCAGTACAGTCACAGATTGATTATCAACAAATGACTGATGATTCCTGCTTTCTAGGTGGAAACGCCATGATTGGGCTAATTTAGGAAACAGCTGAGCCTTTTCTCAGACTGTATTGATGAATGTGTTCCCTCTCACTTGTCTGATTCTGGTCCAATACACTGAAGGTATGAATAGTTTATTGTAAAGGCTGATTTATGTGCTGCTTTCTTTATCTTGCTGTGTTGCTCTGTATAATTAAAGCGTGTAAATGTAAGTCTATTCACTCTGTTTTAGGTCTTTACCATCCCACCACTATGTTTGGCCATCAGATACTGAGTCTGCAATTGAGCAACTGGAGCTTCTGGTGTAGCCAGAATATGGATTGCAGATGACAGAAATCTAGTTTGGTAATTATGGAAAAACGCAATTATAGCAGCTTTAAATTTTAGCTGAAGAATCAGTCAAAATGCAATAACTAGAACAAAACTAGAATGACTACACTGGACAACATTTGATGACTACAAATGACTACATTTACAACATTTAAAGTTCTTTATATGTAAAGTTGAATTATTGATTCAAATTAAAGCTCGACTAGTTGAGATAAAAGCAAAAAATGCAAATAAACTGAAGGATCTCCGTTAAAGTGAGTTTAAGTTCTAGCTAGGAAAATACATGAATTCTGCTTCAATGTGAAAATTGTGAAATACTTTTTGATTCAAGACCTTGTGTTTGAGAGCAGCTGAGATATCTGAGACATCACCTGGATTACCACCTAAAGCTGATGATCACTCAGTTTAAGGAATGAAGGCAATGAAAATGCCACTGGATGTGTAAATGCTGACAAACACGGAGTATGTAGAGTCAGATGAAAACTGTTGAAATGTCAGCTATGGAGTAAATGATAAATACAACTGACATGTTGGTGAGCAAAATAAAATATACTGTCAAATCCAAAAATGCAACACCTGACATTTTATCCACTTACTTTAGGTACAGATGGTCAACCAAGTGTTGCAACACTATATCTGTTATATATGCAAATCCCGCATACCAACCAAGAAGAAGGTGGAAAAGAAAAAGAAGACACAAACTTTGCAGAGCTGAGTGAACATAATTGAAATCATTCCAAGAGTGCAAAATGTTTCAATATTGTCTTTGCTTTCCATACTTTTCATCGGTCACACAGCAACGTCTACATGTCAGAGGATGGTGCTGCTCAACACTTACAGATAGTTGCTATCATATATACACTGTTTAAAAATGGTAAAGGAACACTTTGAAAGCAAATTAAAGGAGTGGGAAAAATTGGAAGATGCTAATCCAAAAAAGAGGGGGAGAAAAAGAAAAACTAGTCAGTAAAACTAACTAAGGTCCTTTTGTCCACAGAAATCAAGCCAACTATTTCCTCCTGTAGGAAGCTGGATCAGGTGAGTCAATCCCAGACTCTTGCAGTCCACGCGACAAAGTATTCTTGGGGAAGATACCCCACATTGCCCCCATTGCATTTATGTGAATATCAGAATGTGCTTAGGCATAGACAAAAGTGCTACAGGAATATTTGTGTGTAGGAATTACTCACTTGTAGTAGAAAGTGTGGAATTTGAGTGGAAAGGTGCTGTATAAGTATCAGTCCAATGTCTGGCTCTCCTTTTCCAATTCCTAACTCTCTCACATAATAAAAATAATGTTCACCAACTTCGATACACAATTTTCATCAGCTTAACCTCAGACGGAAGCGCCGTCTTTCATCCAGAAGTTTATTCACTCCCCTCTCTGAACACAGATACACCACTAACCTTCTCCGAGTCCATCCTTCAACTATGCTCCCAATTAAACTTGTGACACAAAATATCTGCCGCTCTGACCCACAAGTTTAAAAAAAAGAAAGAAAGAAAAGATTAAAAAATAGCATTAAACTCAAAAGGACCCCTTGTCCACTGCATGCAGTGACACATGACTTAAGCTTTGCATGCAAATTACAAATCATCAATGGATCACTAAAATCTGCTTACTAAAACAATCTGAACGCATGCAGAAGAGATTTAAACACTCTTTCCTACACCTTCTATAATCCTAATGGTCACTGTGGCACATTTGAAAACGTCCATTTCATTTCAGGTCCACAGCAGCAGCATGTAACAGCATGTAACAGTGGCTTCTCTTGCTCTTAACTTTCTCAGAGTATCCACTGAAGTGGCAAAGCTCCCTAAGACCCACAGCAGCCACAATACTCACTTTTCCACAGGCACAGTAACACCCCCTATGACTAGTTAACTAACATTTCAAATTGTTGTTGAGCCCTTTTTCATTTAAAGTGCGTGAGTGCTCCTGATTGCATCACACCGCAGGCAGCTTGAACATCTAAAGATGCCAATTCTACATGCTTTAATGATGCTGTTTGAGAAGGTCTTGATAAGTTTGTCACTGTGTATTTGTCTGACACCAAAGGGTGTCAAAGAGAAATCAGTATCAGATAGTAAGCCTTGTCAGATTTGTGTATTTATTACCATGGCGTGTTTCACACAAGAGTATTTATCTTTGTTGCAGAAAATCTTGCGTGGCTGCTGGTGCACATACACAACACTTTGCAAGAATATCTGATAATCAGATGTAAGCATCACATGGATTAAGAGATTTTTTACTGGAAATAACAGGAAACCTCTTTTTCAAGGGCTTGAAAGACTATTAAATTCCAGTTATGGGCAATTGGCTGACAGGCATGATGGAAAAGAGACAAATTAAAACAAGCATCAAGAAGTTTGACATTAACAACAGTTCCAGTAGAGTGATTTTCTTTCCACAAGATCAGAAAAAAAGGGCTTTAAATAAGAGAACAACTATGGCATGACCTAATGGTTGATCTGATCACAAAAGAGGACATTTCAATTATGTAACATGTTTAATTTCTTGTAACTCAGTATAATGCTCTCAATTCAATATGCTGCTATGGAAAATACAGTATTTGCTACTACATCATATGAAAAAAAAAATTTGTGAAACACAGTTTATGTCACCCAACATGACAGAAAGAGGCGTCTGTGACAAATTGGAAAACTGTACCCTGTCTCTTGGCCTGTGACAGCTGGGATAAGATGATAAGATAATATTTCTGGTCTTGAGTTGCAGTGTAAAAAAATAAAGATAAATGAATAAAATGAAAGTTAAAATGTAATAATACAGGTTTAAGTTTTCCACACTGTTCTGTATATTCAAAATGTGGCTTCTTGATTCAGCTGCACTGAAGATAATCTCAGTGTTTAAGTCGGCCTCATTCAGGATTCAACAACAGGCATCCAGATAGTATTCACAGCGCTTCATTTGATCCATATGTTGTCATATTAACACCTTGTTCCAAAATTCTTTTTTTTTTTACCTTGAAAGTCTACACACAATACCTCACCATGACAAAGTGAAAACATTTTAGCTTGAAATTCTCTACAAATTTGTAAAACATAAGATAAGATAAGACTTTGTTGATCCCACGGTGGGAAAATTCTTACGTTACCTCAGCTCAGGTACTGATAGCAGAAGGAAAATACAAACAAATACAAACAAATATAAAATAAGTAAGATAATACACTATATACAACGGTGGCATACATGGTATGTGATTATGGATATGGTTGTGGAAAGATGCAAGACATAAATTTAACTATTCTACCACTACTATTCCAATGTAAGTAATAGATATCTATAAGTATAGACATAAAGAAGTAAAATGTAACATGTACATAAGTATTCACAGCCTTTGCTCAGTACTTCCTTGAAGCACCTTTGGTACCAATTACTGCCTCAAGTCTTTTTGAGTGTGATGCTACGAGCTTGGCATTCCTATTTTTGGGCATTTTCTCCCATTCTTCTTTACAGAACCTCATGAACTCCATCAAGTTTGATGGGTGGCTTTGGTACACAGCCATTATCAGATCTGTCCAGAGAGTCGTGCTGAAGTTACTCCTTTGTTATCTTGGCTGGGTGCTTAGAGTCATTGTCCTGTTTGAAGATGAACCTTTGTCCCAGTTCAAGGTCCTGAGCACTCTGCACTTTCCTCAAGAATATATCTGTATATTGCTACATTCATCTTTGCCTTGAGCCTAACTAAGGGCTTTCAACCCCAATCGCTCAGCCTTAGTTCTGGGAAGAGTCCTGGTGGTTCCAAAATGTGGTTCCGTGTAAAGATGATGGAGGCCACTGTATCCTTCTGCAGATCTGTACGTCAAAATAATCTTGTCTCTGATGTACAGACAATTGTCTGTAGACAGTATTGAACTTCATGGCCTGGTTTGTGCTTTGACATGCACTGTGAACTATCTTATGTCGACAGATATGTGCTTTTCTAAATTTTGTCAAGTCACCTGACTTTCCCACAGGTGTACTCCAATCAGGTTGTAGGAACATCTGACAGATGATCATTTGTCATTTTATGTCTTTTATTTGTAATATCCGTCCATACATCCAGTCAGGGTTGCAGGGGGGGCTGGAGCAGATCTCAGCTACCATAGGGTGAAAGGCAGAGTACACCATGGACAGGTTGCCAGTCTGCTGCAGGGCTAACACAGAGATATTTGCACTCAAATCCACACCTATGGACAATTTAGAATCACCAATTAACCTAACCCCACTAGGTGCATGTCTTTAGACTGCAAACACAGGGAGAATCTGCAAACTGCACACACAAAGGCCCCGGCCAGATGGTGGATTTTAACTCAGGATCTTCTTACTGTGAGACAGTACTAACCATCGTACTGTATTTGCAAGAATTTCAAGGAAACGTTTTTTTCCCACTTTGTCATTATGGGCTATTGTATGTAGAATTTTGAAGTGAAAAATGAATTGAATCCATTTTGGAATAAGGCTATAACATCATAAAATGTGGAACAAGTGAAGTGCTGTGAATACTTTCCGGACGCACTGTTGATGCATGACTTGTTTGCTCTCCCACAGCGTGCTACTCATGCTCATCAGCCTCATCCAGATGACCATATGGGCAGAGAGTGAGCATCAGATCCCCACCAGAGAATTCATTAGCAGCCTTGAAATTGCACAGTGCCATCATCCTTCTGTTTCTTTGAGGTAGCCAATGGAATTCAGACTTATGGGCAGCCTGAGGCAATGACACCACCACTCACTGAAGGAGAACAGTAATTGGACTATGTGTCAGAAAAATCCAGGTTGTGACAAGCCACTCAGCACAGTGTCGCCTTGGCCCCCGATGCAAAGCCGTCTCGTAGCCACTGACTCAACTGATCTGCGTAGTTGCTTCCTTAGCTTTAGAATGGAGGTCAGTGGAGTCACTGTAGGTCAGCAATGTGAAAAGCCTTTCAGTTCCTCTTTTTGAGCATCCCACCATAACACCAAGGAGCTTTGAAAGAAGCACGGGAAGGCTGAAATATTTAATAGGAAATACAGCACTTCACATTTACATTACACCACACTTCATATATAGCTCATGAAACTCCTTTATTTGTGACTGATGGAAGTGCGAATCAGCTAGAAGGGACTGCACAGAGCATGTGGAAAGCATGTTAAACAGATGTCAGTTGCAAAATAGATTCCCTCTTCAGCCTTGCTATGCTTCTTTATACGTTTTTTTTTTCCAAGAGGAAAACATTGTGCTATTTGACAAAGCATGTAGATGTAAAAGACAGCAGAAAATAGTAATAAAATTACAACAAAAAAATACTGACAAGAACAGAATCAATCGTAAACATGTTTTGCATTTAGACAGTTCAACAATACATAGCATGAGTCTTCATTTAAATATTATATATAAAAGTGACAGGTGTTCATTATAATAGACAATAAAAATAATGCTTAACAGGGTATTTGTTAGTGTATTCATTAAACATACAATATGTACACTTTTATAAAAGCCAGTCAGTCTAAGCAGAAAAAACTCAATTTTTTTCCAGAAGAATCTTTTGTTTAGCTTGAAGTTTAAAGTAATTCGGAAAGTGTCCGGTCAAAGCAATGTGTCAGACATTATTGATTTTTAAAAGTTATATAAGATGACTCTCCACTTGCAGACAAGAGCTTGTCAAGTTTGACTGTAGCTCGAGAAGCAAACTCTTCCACGGGTCAGTTTGGCAGGGAGCTGGTCACATTCACCTCTACTCTAAAAAAAAAACCAGCCGGCTAGCAAAACATTTAAAGTTGTTGAATTTCGGTGTGTGGTTTTACAGTATATTACTGCCCTGCGGAGTAACACCTCTACATTTGCATGACTTTTTCATGTTTTCCTCTTAACCGGTGAGACCTTGATGTCTTTTCTTCCACCTGCCGTTCGTCTGTGTAGCGTTAACTCCTCGTCCTCTCCAGCCTGTTGCTTAGCAAAGTTGACAAACACCTGAAAAACCGAAAGTGCGCCAACATTTTAATGCAAGTGATAAATTATAATGCATAGGATTGAATCATAATTTATTTATATCCAGCTCTACATAAGTGATATTTAAATGTCAGGCTTACAACAGCAGTTATTAGCAGATTATGAATATATTTATCAACAACTATAATCTCTCCTATGGAGGGGAAGATGTGTGTACACAGATGGTGTTTAAATAAACCATGCTATTATATGAAATATGTTTTCATAAGAGTTCTAGCTGTTCATGGTAAAACTCCATTACATGCATAATATGTTTAGTTATTTATGTACTCTTTATAAATGACAAAAATTGCAACCTAAAGATTGAATATTTTCATCTATGACAAAAACTGACAGTTATTGCCTCCTTGTCATGGGACAAATACCCTTCCGTTTTATTAACACAGTGTCATTTCTCATTGTTGTATGTCATCCAAACCTGATCCAGTGTTGTCTGGGAAACAGAGTAGTCTTCGATGCTGAGCCTGTCTTTATTGGCCACCACCAGCTGAAATATCCTCGCTAGGGAGGATGAGGCGATCTCGTACTGCAGCGTGTTGTAGTGCTTCTCCCGCTGAACGCAGCCAGGGAAACTGGTCTCCATAAAGCTCTCGACAGGCTCCAGCTCTGGGGACAAGCCTGCTTTAGCTGGCTTGATTTTCATCGTGACCACGTAGCCATCACCAAATCTAAATGAAGGAAACACAGCATCAAAACATTCAACATGTTTCCTTATGTGCTCTTATCATTAGTTGATATTAGCTAGAAATTGCCACTGTGACTAAATGACCACTTATATATTTAAATAGCAACAGTCAAAATATGTCTTACTTGTATTTGAGATGCTGAATGGTACCCAGACACTTGAAGGTTCCATTGACCATGATGGCCAGTCGAGTGCACAGAGCCTCACACTCCTCCATGCTGGTAAAAAAAACAACAATAATCCATCTTTATTTTTACTGCTGCTGTTTCATGTTTGAGCAATGCATCATCATTTCATGGACCTCTGTGGCGAAATCAAGTGAATGCAAATGTAGCCATGATTTCATCAACAGTTAACCGTTTGGTCAGCTGGTGCAGCAAATGTGTCCAGAGGATTTTAATTTCATTATTAGGCGAACCTGTGTGACGTTAGCACCACGGCCCTGCCATCCCGAATCACACTCATGATGGCATTCCACAGGAAGCGTCGAGAGTGGGGATCCATCCCTGTCGTGGGTTCGTCCTAAACGCACAGAGCCAGAAACAGCCAACTTGAATCTCTGAGCACATAATTCCATGCAAACAAAACCTTTTCTTTATCAGCATATGGCAAAGATCTCAGATTTATGCCAATTTGAACTGATCTGCACAGTTGCTTGCCAGTGTATAAAACATTCGAGGCCAGGCTTGACTGAACCCATATGGCTTCCCATCTGGATTCATAGAGCATTTCATTGATAAATCCCTGCATAAAAATTTAAAATCCCAAACAATGGGCTCATGAGCTTTTCGTCACTGGCTAACTCACCAGCAGCACCAGGGCCGGGCAACCAATCATTGCTATAGCTGTGGAGAGTTTGCGTTTGTTGCCTCCACTGTAAGTTCCCGCACAGCGGCCTGCATATTCTGACAGACCCAGCTTCTGAATGCCCCACTCTGCAACCTAGATGGAGAAAAAGATTCATCTTTAGTGGCTACTTGAATCCAAAACAGTGATCTTTTATAATGGACAACCCACCCGTTAAGATAGCATTTCATAAAATATCATAAAATGCATGAGCAAAATTAGTACAGAAAAGAAGAATGAGCAAATATTTAAAAAAAAGAGAACAAAACCATTATGAACAAAGCAGATTTCTACTGCTTTGCTGAACTAAAGTTTCACTGGATTAGCCGAGTGAAAAACATCCTTAGCCTGTTCGATATGTAAAGCAGCTGGAGTCCAACTCACTCTGGGGATCTCTGACTCGGGCACCCCTCTGAGACGAGCGTAAAGGTAGAGATGTTCCCTGCCAGTAAGAAGCTCATCGATGGCATCAAACTGAGGGCAGTAGCCCATGTTCTGGTGCACATCCAGAATCTCTGTCAAGATGCTACAAAACAGGACAAACAATGCAATTCAGTGCAGTGGGCTGACGGAGCACCTAACATGGTAGGAATAACAAAACATCAATCAATTCCAGAAGGGACAGATCTATAGTGATTATTTAAGAAAGCTATCTGAAGAAGCTCAGAAGCTGATTCCTCTCAATAGAAAGGGACTAAAACATTGCTTACCTAATCTTTATGTCAAGTGTATTTAATTTAATGCCCATATTTGTCATACAATAATTACTATCATTTGACACATCGGTGCTTCACATTCTTTGAATCCCTAGATTTTTGTTCAAAGACATTTTCCACTTAACTGAGCAGATATTCTGAGGGGAAAACTGTGAATTTTCAAATAACTGGCATGAAACTCCTTGACAAAATGAGAATTTAGACTTTGAAATCTAATTGTTATTCAAGCCCTCCTAGGCTGCGGTTTTTCCCCAATCAGAGTATCACAGTGATGAGTTTAATAGTCTGATGGTGTTAACACACAGGTAATGTCAGGTTGACCTTCCCGTATTCAAACTGTCTTATTCAGTGAACTGTTTCTGGTTTTCACTCATCTGGAACTGTGTGCAGGATAAACTAAGAGCAAAGTTTTCTATTTTTTGAATAAATTCCATCCGATGCAGGCCTGAACAGATTTTGTGTTCTGTTATCCAGGGACCATTTTTTTGAATAAACTTTATGTACCTGTAACCAGCCACAGAAGCCTCTCCAGAGGTGACATCAGTGTCACCAGTCAGCATTTTGAAGGTTGTCGTCTTCCCAGCTCCATTTACTCCCAAGAGACCAAAGCACTAACAGGAAAAAACGCAAACAGGCTTATGAATGCACTTAAATAAACTCCCATTTATATAGAATGAAACTCATATTCCAGCTTGATTAGACTAACTAGAAGAGATAAATATAGAACTGCAAATTGTGAGGCGTGTTACCATGCCGCTGTAATGCTCTAATGCCAAATCAGTTTGTCAGTTTATTTGAAGAGATGCAGAAAGAGAAAACTGACAGCAAATAGAAAAGAGTAGTAGGTCTCAATATAAATGTCCTCAGTGACTTTACCTCTCCTGCAGGGACTCCCACACAAATCCGGTCCACAGCTGCCCTCTTCCTGCCCACATACGTCTGTGCAGAGAAGGCAGGGAGACATTTAAGTTGTGTAGTGCTGCTCGAACAATAAGAATTTATGTTTAAAAAAGGTGGTGGATTTTTTGGGAAAATAGTTAAATTCATGTTTAACACTGCATTAAGTTTGCTATCCAGTATTTATAAAGAAAAGTTCTATGATTCTGGTATCGGGAAAGCACTCTCGCGTTACTTGAGACACAAACAAAAATAAAACAACTCCCAGCTTCTTTCCTGCTCCGTCTCCATAGAGGGATTTACTTATGTTATTTATGGGCTGTTTTGCATTATAATCTGAATTTCACAACTTTTATTTCTTTTTCAGATACTTGCATGATGAGACCTGTAGCTGGTAGAAACATTGCTAATGAAATTAAAGGGAGCTGTAATTCCAATGTGTGGCGACCTTTTCTGTATTCAGTACTTATCCCACTGGAGTTTTTCTGAATGTTCCCACGAATACTAACCTTTAGTGCCTTCCCCTCTGTTTTTAATTTTTCATTTAACTGGATGCTGATGTGAATACAAATGAAAGGATGTCTGGAAATAAATTTAATTCTGAAACTGAAAATGAAATTAACAAAACTGGCCTGGAAGAAACCTTGAAACTTCTATTTCATACAGTCTTATAATCCAAAATGCGCAATGAAATATCACAATAAATATGAAATTAGTCGTTTGATTAAAATGTATACCTTAGAGAGGTCCCTGATCTGCAGAATGTCAGCCTTGTTCCCTCCATCGTAAATCCTCTGCCTCTCTGCTGCAACATCATCATCCTCATCTTGTGCAGGACTCTGCTTGTAGTCTGACAACCTGGGAGGTTTGGAAAAAAATCATCAGCACTGAAGCTTCTAGTGCAAAAGAGCTCCTCTGCTCTAAATTCTAACCCTATGGTTAAGTTACTGTTGTTTATTTAAATTTTAAGCTAGTGTGTTTTTAGCTGTGTTCTTACCAGTGGTCCAGGAAGAATCTGTACTGGATCAGAAGATTAAGAATAAAATAAACAAAGCCTTCCACTGCCATGAAAGAAATATTTTTTCCCACAAAGTCCCATCGGAAAGGGTCCAATGTGTAATCTTCACCTGGAAACAGACGAGGTCCAAACTCAAACTTTACTACAATTTTCAGTGAGTGAAAGGGTACTTTATGCATAGACAGTACAGATGGTACAACACTACGCTTAATCTAGCCTAGAAGATCTACATGTCATGGTCCTGGATCGGTGACCCAGCGTTTTGTTGTTGTTATTGTTATTATTATTATTATTATTATCTCATGTTTGGGGGTATTCTGATTATGTATTTGGGGTTGGATGTTTCAGTTCTTTGGTTACGGTTTATGCTCCCGGTCAGTTTCATGTTCTTTGTTCCGTCAGTGTATACTTCCTGTTTTACTTTGTAGATCCATGTGTGACTTCACTGTGTTCAGCTTGTGTCTTCCTATCATTATGTGAATTAGGATCAGCTGTGCTTCCCTCCTATGGTCATGTCATCTGTGTAACTCTGTGTCTCTCTGCCTGGTTCATCACTCCGTGTTCTTATGGTTTCAGGTTAGTTCTTTGGTTTTCCCCAGTTTAGCTTTTGTTAACTCCCCATTCTGCTCTTCCTGTTTTTGCCACTTTGTCACTCGTGTAAATAGTTCACTCGCATCACATTCTATGCCTGCATCTTGGGTCCTCCTTCTCAACACCACACGTCTGCTACCCCAGCCATGACACTACAGTGTGGTATTAAGAGTACAAACTACTAGAAACTATGAGAACCCAAATTAGCAATTTTGTAAAAGTTTGCTTGAATATTTTCACAAATCATACAGTATGAAATTTTATCAGCTAAAATGATGGATAGGTACACAGTACATACCAAAGCGGGCATACACATCAGTAACAGCCTGGTTCATGGCCATGTCTATCAGCCCCCGTCCCAGGCAGAAGTGAGGGAACACCAGCAGGACTTTCTTCAGCCCCTCATTGAACACGAGCAAAGACTGGCCACACAAAAAAAGTTACCTCAAACATCTAAATATAAAAATATATCACATAATTGCAACATCTTTTCTAAAAAATTTTGAAATGCATCAGATGTTCTAAGAATGAACAGCTCATATACATGACCAGGAAATGCAAATATTCTACTTTGGTTTTGAGGGAAAGTTGAGGACCTAAAATATATTCATCCACTTATCCAGGTCATGGGGGCAGAACTGTCCAGGCCTCCCTCTCCTCAGTCATCTCCTCCAGCTTTTCAAGCCAAGAGACATCTCTCTAGCATGTCCTGTGTCTATTCTAGGTTCTCCCAAAACACCTCATATAAGTGATAATCAGCTGACATTTCACCCTCTTTTCACCTGAGTTCACACAACATACAGCCAGAGATTGATGATTACAAAATCGATCATCTATCCTGGTTTCAAGTGCACTTCCGAACAGTGGAATCCACAGATGGGGTACAAAGAAGGCCCAATAAGGTCCACAAGCTAAGGTCTGGCTGCCACTCTTCCAGGCCGAGGTTCTGGTATCCATAGTCCAGGTGAGGTTCATTTGTTTCTTTTTTCTGTCTTTCTAGGGGTTGTCTGAATTGCTAGGTCTGCGCCTGGACCAATTTAACTTGGGAGACATACTGTAACCAGGGGCTCCCAAATCAAATTGGTATAAACATAGTTTCTCCTTGTTAAACTTTAAAAAGTTGCTGAAATTTTCTTCAAAGTAGACCCACCACCCAGTCATGCTTGACACTGGAGCAGATGTCTTTTCTTATGTTAATTGCACATTTGATATAAGAACAGCCTTCCTCAGCTGTTTCCTATTTTTCTCCCAAAGAACAAGACTCTAGAAATTAAGAAAGCGATACTTCCTTTCAGCTGAAATAAAACCTCTTTCTTTCCAGTGATCATTTTTATGTCTTGCTTCGCCTACACAGATAAGTCTAAAATATAGCAATTAATTTTTTAATGGGTTTTAAATGTATTCATGTATAAAGCAAACAGTTTTTTCACCATAGAAATGCACAAATTCTCTGAAATCCTTGGAAATATCAGGCAACAAAAATATAGCCCATTTGACCTTCAGCTTCTCTCATGACTCATATGTCATGAGAGAAGCTGTGTACAGATGTGCATTGGACAGAACCATCTGGAGGGAAGGACAATCTCCATTTTCTTTTTCTTTTTTTTTGAGCAGGCAGTCACCTGTCACGATGAGAGCACATCTGCACATATGTGCCCTTTCCCTCCAACTTCAGTTTCCTTCTGCTTCTCTTTTTCCTTTATTTTCCACTTGCCAGCATAGGTGTTGGCAGTTGTTGTGGTCGACTTACATGTTCACACCAAACTGTCAATCAGGAGTCTAAAAGCCCTGCAGTTATTAGTTATCCCCTGCCCTGCAGACCAGCAGCTTAACTTCCCTCATGCTTCCCCAGCTGTGCCAAACAATTGATCAGCTTTTGTGTAAGCACCTACTATATAGCTGTTTTATAAAAGAGAAATTCCACTTAACTGCTTCAGTGTAAGGTTTCTAGTGCTCTGCATGCCAGCTGACTGTCACATTGTCCTGACTTAGTATAGATCTGCACCTAATGTGATGAGTAACACCTGTGCTTTCCTGCTATGCTAAAAAGCCATATACTCTCCAACAGCACTCCCCTGACTCTAATCCTAATTCTGATCATTCTGTCCCTGCTGGTAAACATCAGCTGCCATGTGTTCAAATCCTTTGGGGGCAGGAATGTATTCAAAAAATATGGTTAAAAACATATTTTACTCATTCAGCCATCAGGGAGCAAGAATAAAATGACCATAATATTCACTCAATCATATTACAATGCATATAATAATATTATATAGTAGATATTATGACACCATAATATTGCTGTATTATAATATTTTAGAATATAAACAGTCACTGTTACAAAATACTGTTTGGTGACAGTTTTATCACTGTATTGTTTTATGAAAAAGCTTTTGTGTGAGTTTAATAAGGAACATTTGTGTTCTCATGTCTTTCTGCACTCATGTGTTGGTCTGTTCTTGCTCTTCTATTTATCTCCTTTCCCACTGAAGAATTCTGATCCAATCTTACTTCCAATTTTCAAACTCAAATCACCTCAGTCTTTGATCCCCAATCAAACCATCACCTGCCGTTTCATCCAACTCATCCTCCAGTGTCTAGACTTTACAGGTTTTGTCCTATCTTCTTCATTCAGAATCCTGTTTTGCTACTTCATCAAACCATCATCTATTAACTTTTCATGAATTATTCAGTTTATTTCACAAAAATTATATTCTTTGCTTTCAAATGTTCTCTCACTATTGTAAAAACATTTGTAATGTTTTATAAATGTATGCGATTCAGCTGTGGCTGCTTCATTCCAAAAGTAATAGCACTGAAAATGTTGCCCTGTAGTTACTGGTGAAGCTGAACTGGAATGTGAGTATAACTGTGCAAATGCAAAACATAATGTAAGATGTAATGATTAATTCAAATAAGCATTAAGTGCAGTGAAATGTTAGAAGGCTACATGGTTTTTAATCAGTACATACCCGATTGTTTTCAAACAGCTCCAGGATGAAAGTGATGGCACTGCTGTTGATGCCTATGAACAGGTTGATGCAGGACAGAGACACATATGCTGTACTCGGGATGTTGAATATATAGGACAAGGGATACATCATGGGTGTCACTGACCACCTAAAGGCAAAAGATTAAAAGACAAAAACCAACATATTTTTAAAAATTCTCAATTTAAAATATTTTTTTCTTTGTTTGTACTTTTAATTTTGACTTTTCTATTAACTTTTTGTCAATTATTTAGTTATTCGGTTATTGTCTTGTTATACCATAGCAACAGAACAACAAAACCGAACCAAATTAAAGTAAGCAACAGCTTACCCATAGAGCAAAAGGAGTGCTATTAGTGCTGGCAGGTTGGATGGTGATGTGTAACACTTTTTGTCAAAAGCCATGAAAATGCCAACTACCATTGCAGAGCTGAGAGTGTAGTTCATCTAGATAAACATGAAGAGTGATTAAGAAGACAGAAATCCAATATTATGAAAAATTGCTCTGATATAGGATATATTAACATACAATTATTACATTTCACTTAAGCCAGTCTAGCTTCACTTACCATGTCCCAAAAGAAGTTGGACACCCAGTAAACTACAGGGCTGAGCCCACTGACGAACTGCAGGTGCTTGGCTTTGGTCACGCGCTCCTGTATGAGGTAGAGGACGAAGCTAGCAGGGATGAAGGACATGGCGAAAATAACACAGATTGCCACCACGGCGTCGACTGAAGTGGTCAGCCTGATGGAGGAAGCAGATGAAGTCAGTTCTATATATTCTGGGGTTTGTTATTAAGAGACTAAAAACAATGCTGAATCCATGCTAAGTCACAAATGGTTTGAGGCTTTAGGTTTTCTCAGAATTAATAATGAGATAATTAAAAATAAAAGCATTTTTTGGCCATAAATATATCTCTATAGTACTGTGCCAAAGTCTTGAGCCACACCACATTTCTCCTTTTTTCTGGAGAAGTGGAGGATGATATTTGAATCTTTGGGATTCAACTTATTGGTGCAACAATATGTTTTCAAGTCTGTCAAACTCTGTTTTCTTTGGCATTTTTACAGATTGAACTAAAGAAATGGGAACAAATGATGTGTTTTTGTGACAGGCTGCTGGTAACAAAGTGCTAAAAGATACAACTTAAAATTGGTTCTTTGCCAGTTTGTCTGTTATGTGTAAACACAACAATATTCTTTCATCCCTTGAATAAGGTGCATTTTTTATGATTTAATGTTTCATAAGTCAGTGTTAAGTGGTTAAAAAATATATTCCTCTGAAAATAGTCAGTTACAAAGTCTGAACTGAAAATGACTGAAAACGAAAATCTTTCAAAGGCCGTCAGAAAGCTTCAGAACGCATTGCTCAAGATCACTTTTAAAAGAACTTCTGGCTCATTGGAAACAAAATATAAAGAAATGAAAGGTGGCTTGAAACCTTTCACCAGTACTTGAACTTATTAGATATTTTAAGCCTACAGAAAAGACAACCCATGTATATTAAGCTAAATCCAAATAATGTGATAATTCACAGCTTAACATTAGAAACACACATAGTAACTTGTGACTTTAGGTTCTGATTGTTCAGTTTCTTTTCATAATAAGAGAAAAATGATAGAACAAAATAAATTTCTGGTCTGTACATATGCATTTTTGCAGTGTCCATCACAACACCTGAACGCTGGACTTCAAAGACTATACGGAAAAAGGTGGATTTAAAATCACGTGTGGTTTTTGAAGTCCTATTCTGAAAATATGGACTTGAGCATGTTGGCTTTCACCATGCTGAAACAAGATGTGATGAGTAAGAAGTGAATTTGACGGAGGCTGTCCCTAATCGCATCCTGATTTAACGTCCAATTTACATTAATGTGACTAAATTAAATGGCATCATAATTTATAAAATGAAAATGAAATTTGATAAATAAGAAACTGAGACAGTAAAGCCACCAGGAAAATGTTTATAGTCACTAGGAAGTAGTAAATCAAGTGAAAAGCGTGGTCATTAAATATGGTATGTATAATAATATGCTGTATGTGCTAGTCATATATAGGCAATCAGTCTTCTTTTTGCATTTCACTTTATGGATCATTAGAAAAGATTATAGGTTTGAGGCACTTCCCCACAGATTTCTACCTATGTCCATCTTTTATACCCTCTATGGTTGATTTACAGACTACACAAACACATACATTTAAACACAGCTAAAAAAGAAAAAACTACAGTTATTACTCACACAGTGACTTCAGAAAGCTGCTCTTTAGTGAGGTTTAGTGGGTGGTTGATGGCAGTGATCCCGAACTCTACAGGGTTGGCATTTGTGGGTAGGAAGGCTCGCAGAATAGCATTATTAGCCACATTGATGAAGGCCACCATGGCATGCCAGCCTTTGTTATTATACCACACCTGGCAGAGAAGAACAGAACTAATTGAGCATATCTCGCAACTGTGTGATCAGCCTGTTACACAACATAGAGGATCTGCAAATGTAGTCTTCAGAATAAATTTACAAGTGGAAAACATTTAAGCTAACTTACAGGAATCAATCAATGACATGACAGACAATCAGAAAGTGAAAGGTTTGTAAAACACAAGCAAAGTATTAGACTGTCAAACTGCTTGCGTTTACAGTCATTTGTGCCACTTTGCTATTTGTGGAAAAACCCACTCTTCTATCGAGCTGCACACCTACCTTTATATTGAATTCACTTTCCATATATCGTAAGAAAGTGCCAATGTCCCTCAGGGCAAGTCTGCTATAGTAACCCTGCAGACAGCAGTTCATTATTATTAATTTTTATTAACTTATTTCAAACTTGCACACTCGATCTGTAAATCATAACACAAGAATAATCACCCCAGTGATGTTGAGCATCCGTCCCAGCTGATGAAAAACGTTCCGGATGTCTTTAGGGTCCACATCCAGGATGGGGAGTTGCCCTCCAACTGACAAACCTCCATATCTGAGGACAGAAGATATCCACTCACATCACAGTTCCTAACATCAGCATGTCTTTAACACATTGCTGTGTCGTTGTAACAAACGACAAAGCAAAAATGGGGAAAGAAAATATTAAATAAAGAAATAAAATTGTTACCTTTGTTCATTCACCCAGTACTTGCTCTTCAAACTGTGAAAAGAAATGTAGTTTTCATTAAGGAGAATGATCATTAATATTTGCTATTTGCCTTTCTTTTTTTTTTAGCTCTTTGTTTTTCTTTTGCCTTAGACCTTTTCTCCTTTTAATTTCCTTTAGGACATATTTTCCAGCTCTGTGAGGGTTTTTAACACACTTGTATTTCTTCTTTAAATCCACCTGGTTTTACCTTTTGAGTACAGTTTACAACTACATTCAAACTCACCTAGTTCTAATAAGACTGGGGTAGGTTTTGACCAAGTAGTCAGAGATGTTCCTGTCAGTCAGATCCAGCATTGTGTCTTCCGTTGGCTCCAGTCGCTGGCGAGGGGGCAGACCTCCTGCACCATCTGGACAGATGGGCATCATGGTCAGTTTGTTACTTGTGCTGCACTGGCAGGAAGGTGATGGGTTTCTCTGGTTCCATGCAGGACTTTGTAAGATGTTGCTAACCGCTGGGGAGACATCAGGATACTCCCACTCTGGGGTCCTGTTACTGCAGGGAACTCTGGAGGGAGAGGAGTGAAGAAATTAAACTGCAAAGGTAAAATCACTCATGCGGTAAAGCTACTATCTATGCACTGTATATACTTAGTTGTAGTTTTAACCATCCACTGTATATAATTCAGCCACTGGATTATTCTTTTTTAATGAAGCTTTTTTTGCTTTTTGCAGTTCTGCAATAAATAATTTAAATGAAGTTAAAGCAAGAGTTCAATAAGGTTTTTTTGCTGCCCTAAATTCTTCATTATTTCATTTTTGTCAAAAGTCTAAATTTTAATTTTGCAGCTCTTGTCCACTTTACTTATGCTCTCCAAAACTTTCCTGCTTTTTGAATTCATTGTAATATCTCACTGTGCCTTTCATCCCTCCTCCTCCCTACACCCAGCTCATTCGGACTGTCCTTGGAGTCTCATCCGAAGTCTCCATCAGCCATCTGCTCACTCTATTTCAACGCCAGCAGCATCTAGAGATTGAGTGGTCTAGTCACTACCTCCCACCTTTATTCGGGACTCCCCTGTATAATGCTACTTGTTATTGTACTGAAAAAAAAAGTTCTGTTCTCACTGCTTTTGCTTTTTTTTTTCCTTCCAAACTTCTTGGAGCTGACTGTTATGACTTTGAGTCTTTTGGATTAATAACTCAAAAACGGAAGTATGAAGCTTAAAATTAAAGTATTTGACAACAAATTTGAATATTATTTTTTTTTAAATGAGTTTAATGTTATTCCAGATCCAGATTCTGCAGATTTGCTTCTATTAAAAAAAAATACATATGGATACAGTTTAAAGATGTGTTTGTTTGACTATACCGTTTCCTGGCATTGTATGAGCCCTAAGAAAATAGACATCAGTGCTCTAAGATGTAGCAGAAGGAGTGTTGTTATCTCTAGTCATAATGCTCACCCTAGGGGTTCTCCTTCCATGCATCGCGTGCCCAGGCCTGGTGGCTTTAGCAAGCGCTCTATAAAGTGTTTCATTTTGGGGTCATATGGCCTCTCATTGCTAATACAGTGATGAAAAAATACAAAGAAGAAAATTAAATTGGAGAAAAAAGCAAATATCTATCATCCAACATGTTACTGAAAGATTTATCTAAAGCCTTCACACCTGAAGAAGGTGAACTGCTGTCCGTACATCCAGGGGCTCAGAGTGAGACTGGGATATTCTCCAAAAGGAGGGACAATCATGGTGAAGATCAGTGCTATCAAGACAAAACTGGCAGGAAGGACGATCTGGAATCAGACAGTCACAAGCATAATAACAACAGTTTAGAAAATGTTTTGCAAAATAAGCGGACACTTTTGCAGATACATCCAAACAAATTTGGCTCAAAAAATGTTCTCAGTAAACACATTGTATCTGTTAAAACCGTCAAATTCATTCAAATAGGTCCCTCAAGAAACTCACACCAGTCTATTTAGTTTATATGCTCCACACAATGCAACCACAAAGCCATTTCACTCATCACGTCATTCCCATGTTTATGAGATCCTGTACCTGTGCCAAAAAGTCTTTCTGGCTTCGTGTGGCATGGTGGAACCTCTTTACCAGCAGAGCATGGAACTGTTTCAGGATCAGAAATCCACCTTTCACCTGCCTGGAGCCCTTTCCTGCACTGCTGTCCGATGACTGGTTGGTGGGGTTCACTCCATTATGTTCTGTGTTCAACAAGAAAACAGTAAGCAGCACTAAAACCATATCTACAGAAAACAAAGCATTTTAGATGAACTGCATAATCTGCATGTGGGAACAGGCTGTGAATGAGTGTTACTACTAAAATCCACTGAGCAAGGCATCTAAAGTATTCTGAGGATTATGAATATATTTTCTGAATACCACAAATGCATGAATGCGAGTAAATATATGAATCTGATGCAGCACTATAAATAGAAAAGAGCATATAAGCAGCAAAAACAGACACTAAATTCTAACTAAGGCAGCCTGTACCTGGGCCATTCAAGCTGAGTGAGGCTTAACACAAAAGGATTTAAATGGTCACAGAAAACATGTTCTGTGCTCGAATAGTACTTTTTTGCATACTTGTCACACTTAGATGTTTCAAATCATGAAACTAATTTTAATATCAGACGAAGAATAAATAATAAATGATCAATTATTAATTTCTTGTTGAATCAAGAATACACTTGACAAAGTGAAGTTGGTTGAAAGATTTTAAAAAACAACACAACTGGGACTCCAGTGAACCACAGTGAGCACCATTATGTGCAAATTGGTGCACTTTCCCAGGAGTGGCCAGCCTACCAAAGAAATTGCAAGAACTTCGGGCCTCACTTGTTTCAGAGTTCATGATTTAACAATAAGAACGAGACTGGGCAAAAATGGCATCTACTGAAAAGCTGCAGCGTGAAAACCGCTGCTGACCAAAAAAGAACAAAAAGGCTGATCTAATACCAAAAAATATCTTGATGGTCTCCAAGCGTTTTGTCTGTGGACACACCAGACAAAAGCTGAACTTTTTTGAGGATTTTCATGGCGGCTTTGCTACTTCAGGACCTGGATGACCTGACATAATTGATGAAACCACGAATTATGCTCTCTAAAAGAAAATGTTCAAGTAGACTGTATGGCCATCAGTTTGTCCCCTGAGGTTGAAGCACATGTTAGTTGTGCAGCAGGACAACGATCCAAAAGAGCACCAGCAAATCCATCATTGAATGGTTCAGGTAATAAAAATAAAGGTATTCTATGTAAATTTGATTGAGATTCTTTGCATAATCTTAAAGTTGATGCTCAAAACCATCCCAATGAGATGAATTCAAACAGTTCTGCAACAACGTCCAGGCCAAAATGCCTCCAAAGTGATGTGAAAGACTCATTGCCAGTTATTGCAAACACTTGAATGCAGGGGTGACACAAATAGTTATTAGGTCAGGGGGCAATTATTTTTTCACATAGGGCTAGGTAGGTTTGGATAGTTTATATCCCTTAATACATAAAATCATAATTTAAAAACTGCATTTCGTATTTAATTGGGTTGTCTTTATATTAAAAATTGTTCGGTGGTCTGAAATATTTAACTGTGACAAATATGCAGTAAAATAAGAAATCAGAACGCAGGACAAAAAAATTCACAGCAGTGTATAACAGTTGTCATCATTTTCTAATTTGATTTACCTCAGAGTTATCATGTCAGGTGGACTAAAACCCTTTATCATCAACATTTTTCATTTCATATTCAGGTGAATTCATCTCATAATGTTTCTAATCTGCTTTGATTTTATTATGTTTCTCATTATAATCAGTTACTTGTATCCCCCGTCCATAGCAACTAGGATACTAGTTCAACATTCTGTCTACTATTTCGCTGTTTTGGACTAATTTTCTTGTAAATCAATAACTAACAGATTATTCTGTACTCTCAGGAAACAATTCCAACTTTTGTACAAGCTTTTATCTTTCCATGTCCAAATATTGTTGTTTAAAAAAAACTGTTAGCCATACTTTCATTAGTAATTTTAGCATGTTTCATCTCTTCCTCAACTAAGACTTGTAGTTGTTAAGCCGCAGTCTATGAATTAGCCATACTATTTATTAATAGTTTAGTTAGCCATACTTTTGAAACCGAAGGGATCGCTATGTGGTTCTAAATCTCTCTGAGCTATTATAAACAGTAAGATGGAGATGGATGTAAGCTAAATTAGCAGCATGTTCACTCGTCGCACAACTTCCTTGTTCGGACCCCCTGTGACTTCACTAACCAATCAGAAGCCAGGAATTCCTATCCTCAGGTAAATTCAACACATAAATATTATTGCTTTGAAAGTGCATACATGAAGAATCAAATATGTAAACATGTAAATATCAAATATAAATGGAAGTGGGTATATAATTATCTCTGAAAACCTCATCTAACCCATGTAGAATTTATTTCTACACTTTACAATTTTTCTACACCTGTCAAAGAGGTCATGTAATTAGTTAGACTTCTACTCCAACATATATGTGCACTTGGAAAAAAGAAAAACTGCTGTTCTCATGAAAATATCATAAACTGAAATCTTTCTGGGTCTATGAATTCAATTCATAGATAATATGTATGAAATTTTCAGTGTTGACTAAAGTACCCAGTCACTTTTACATTTTAATCGTGTATGCATTCCCTTTGGCTGTTATTTTTACTGCTTACCCATTACCTAACTTTTTGAGGTCACTTCTTTAATTAATGGTTATAGTACCCCTAGCTACTGGAAAGGTACTCTCTGGGGTACTTGCTTCCCTGGTTGGGATAAATGCCTTTCAGAGTGTTATAAATAACTGTCCTTATGTGAAAAGTCCCACATAAAAAGTTAGGAATAAAATATTTAATCGATGAAAGAAAAAAAAGATCTGATTGGCCCAGGTTCAGTGACAAAAAACAGCATTTATATTGCCAGAGTTCAGTCTAATGGCTCTTAACGCTCTGACCTTCATCTCCCTCTATGCCAACATTGCAGCCATTTTTTCTCCCTTGTAACATCCACTGTTCTAGAAGCAGGACACATAAGTGAAACAAAAAACACACACATATGCACACAAACTAGAGGGTTAAAAAAAAGACAAATGAAGCACCACACCACACTTGAAATCTAAACAAGTACTTTGGCTGCTTTTATAGTCACAGTTGTATAATCTACTTCGAGGATACGCAACACTAACAGCCTAATAAAAACAGGTGTGAGACTGGGCAAAGGGTCAGAAATTCAATTCCAGCAAAAGGCCATGGAGAATATCAGTGGTGGTATTTACCAGGAGTGGTGGCATTATTCGCAGCTTCTCCGTCTGCAGTGACCTTTATGAATATCTGCAGAGAGAGAAAAAGAACTTCCTTGACTTTCAAAACTTTTCATTCATGTAGTATAAGTTCATCCTTTATGTTCTGAATATATTGTACCCTTTTTTCTTTTTTAATTTTTAACTGACAAATCCCTAGAACTGTGTGCAGGTAGAAAGCAACAGCAGAAAAGAGAAAAGAAGAAAAGATGCAGGATCCAAGTCTAATAAAGACATTAGCTGAAATCTTATAGCACTTGGTCTTTAAAAAAAAACTTTACAGATGTATTAATATAGTTAAAATGCTGCAGAGGCATGTCATGTTTAAAAGTACACAATTTTTCTAATCCATCCAATGAAAACAAATGTTGACCTTTTCAGAGCTTTTAAAAGTACTAATAAGGGCAAAAAACAAACTTCTCTTACAATGTCTGGCTCTTTATTTCATTTATCAGAATTTTCAAACGGGGTTTATCAAAATTCAAACTTTCCAAAATTTAATATAAATACATATTCTGAAGACTCTTAAGCTATCCACAGTATCAACAAACAACAGACATCCGTACCTCCTCTAGTGATGTATCAGAGATGCCAAAGCTGCTTAGACCCATATCAGCAAGTGTCTCCTCCAGCTCCCTAAACAGGCTAGCATAGGCCCGATGTTTAAACCCTTTACTGGGGAGCAAATAGGTCAACTCCTGTCCAATCATCTCAATCAGCCTGGCCTCGGGGACATGGTGGTGGATAAGACTTGTGATGCTGTCTATATCCCCTGGAAAGAGGACAGAAATTCACATATAAATGAGCTACTTAGGAGCAAAGTGTTCCCAAAATAGCAGAAACCAACACAAGGACAAAGGAACAAAAACTGCTTGAGATGCAAAAAAAAACAAAAAAACAAAAAACAAACAATTTTATTCAAGCACATAAACGCATGAGCAAATTTACACTTCACCAGCTTCACGGGGTTGCATCTTAAGTACGTGTCCTCAGGCAGAACAGTAATAGCAAGCTCATGGGTCAATATGACCATTAAATTGGGAATGTGAAAAAAAATTGTCTGTTTATGTTCTGTTTTACAACTTTGATAAGTGGGCCAGTGATGCAAATTTCAACAAGTCCATACTGAAACGTATAAACAACTCAGCAGGTTGCACACACACGTGCTCCTCTGCTACACTTGTGAGGGCGCTCACTTACAAAAGAAAAAACTTATTATTATTATGACATTATATTATTATTATTATCATTAGTACTACATTTTTATTAGGCAGGGCTCTATTGTAAAAGGCTGATGCTATGCACCAGGAGTTTCACTGTACGATACATTTATTATTTACACCTATTCAACTGCTTATTAACAGAGATGCCAGTAGTGCATTTAAGCATATATAATTAGCATACAGGCATGGTTGAGACGACCTTCTAGAATGCAAACCAAGCATCAAAAGGGGGAAGAAATGTGATTTAAGTGACTTTGATTGTGGCATCATTGTTGGTGCTAGACAAGCTGCTCTGAGACAGAATCTTAGACACAGCTGCTCTACTGGGATTTTCCCGCACAACCATCTCTAGGATTTACAGAGGATGATCAGAAAAAGAGAAAATATCCAGTGAACAACAGTTCTCTGTGTGAAAATGCCTTTTTTGTTTTCAGACATCAGCCGGGAAATGGTCAGACTGCTTTAAGCTGAAGGAAGACAACAGTCAATCAAATAAACACTTGTTACAACCAAGGTAGAAGACAATCTCTGCAGGATGCAGAACAGCTTGAACCTGCTGAGCTACAGCTACAGAAGATATTTTCTTGACACACTTCGGAACCCTTTTAGTACTAAGTTACATAATTAGTTACTGCCTATTTAACCATATCATGAAGAGAGCGAAGTAAAATTCCTTGTCTGTGCGCACAAACTTGTGCAACTAAAAATTATTGTGGCACCATAGCCTACTCGAGCATTGTTGCTGACCATGTCACAAAGCTCAGATCATCTCCAACTGCACTCACATGACCGCCGCAGCCATCAGAGCTCAAACCAGTAGAGCACCTTTGGGATTTGGTGGAATGAGACATTCACATTATAGATGTGCAACCAGTAAATCTACTGCAACTGTGTGGTGCTATTACCTCAATATGGACCAACCCAGTCCATCCCAGTACTAGCCAGGTATGCCTAATAAAGTGAGTGAGTGTATGTAAGTCATCTGAATACTGATGACCTCATCGCTGCCAGGATTATAATTATAATCACAGACAGTTCAAACATTTATTATCTCAATTGCCTTTGGCTTTGTTTCTTATATATAACAACACCACAAGCCTAGAGTCAAAAAATTATTCTTCATTCTCTCAGTAAACATAAAGCAATCATTTTGAATAAAATACCTCTGACATACATAAAGGCTGGTTTATTCAAATAATTAATGCATACCAATCAAGTAAACTTCATTTTACCAGATTCTATTAACTCTAACATTTGACATTGTTCTCATGTAACAAAATATATGGAAATTTACATATAATTACATTTTTGAAGGCAGTATTTTGGGCATTTTTTTTAATAGTAATAGTAATAATACCCTTGTCCACATTCATTAAGCATCACTTATATGACTCCACTCATAGATACAGATATTGAGTTAATAACACACATATGATAATATCAGCACCAGTTACTTTATGGCTAACAGTTCAACATTGTGTTGATAGTTGGACCGTGTGGATCTGGTCTTTATCAGTTTAGCTGATTGCCTTTAAACTCTATTTACCAGTTGCCCAGTTGCTGCTAATGATAACATAAGTCAGAGCTAGCATGATAGATGAAAAGTGTAAAAGAGTCGCATATATTCTAGTGTTAAATGGGCCAAGTGGGTAAAAGAGGGTAAAACCATAGCTGAACCAAGCAGAGTCCTGAGAGTCTTGAGAAGCTGGGGCTTTGCTTTAAGCCCAATGCACCAATTTTAAAATGTGCTACCTCTAATGTTGCTCTTAGCCAATAGTATTGTTACAGTGACTTCTCTGATATCCGGTGTGGTAGCCGCACCCTTATCCTCGTCCTTACCCTAAAACAAAACTTAACTTGAACTTGAAAACCGAGTTCTACTTTCCAAAACACACCTTGAAGAAGAAAGAGCGAGCCAAAATCCTTTCGTTTTCCAAAACTGTCTTCCAAAATCTACATTTTGTGTAAACTTTGTCTTCAGTGGAACAGAAAAACAAGAGAACATAGACAGACGCAAAAACAAACCAACTCCTGAGGCATTGCTCATGAGGAGGAAGATTAAAGGGATATACGATATCCACTTACCATCCAAAACTCTGTCTAGGTGCTGAAACTGATTCTGAGACTCATCTTTATATCTGGTGCAGATGGAACAGGAACACGAACAGTCTGAGGCACAGTCGCAGTTATTCTGACAAAAATAGAAAATAACACCTTGAACAATGCAAAAGAAGAAAAAGAGGATTTTCTGACTAAAAAGTGAGCAGACAAAAATCACGTATTCTCTTGCATATGTCTGTGGTAGAAACAGATTTGTTTTCTGTGCAGAAACCTGCTGAGATGAGAAGCATTACAGATGGTTGATTAAGCACAAAAGTTCATCCTCACCTCCTTCTTCCTGAGGTCCTTTATCCTCCGTACAAGCGTCAAATAGAAACCAACTCCAAAACAGTTTTTGAGGAATAGGGGGGACCCGCAGCAGTGCAGCTGCCCTTTGGAGATGATGGCGATGCGGTCGCTCAACAGGTCGGCCTCATCCATGTGATGAGTGGACAGGATCACAGTGCGGCCTGCACAAGGAGCGATCTTTTATCAAAATCTTGGCTTGTTGTACATGAACAAAGTAGTGTGTGATACCAAAGCTTTTCAGTGCTTTTACAGCGGATGCAGAATTTATTGGTTTTATGACTAAAATTCTGTCTTTTGTTGTAGCCACCCAGTTGAATTTTCCCCTTTTGATCAGTTCTCTACAAAATCCAAGTGCCTCAGGGGAGCTGTACAGCTTCAAAAGACTTTCTTTCATTCTTCAGTAAATTCTGGAACAGTGAAAAGTCAACTTGAGGATAAAAAACACCTTTTAAGAGTTACAAAATGAAGTTACTGAGAGAGTTAAAGTGTGGACCAGACCATTAAATGTGACTTTACAGACAGCTTTTACCAGTTCTGTATTTCAGTAAGAGGTCCCAAATGGATCGTCTGGAGTAGGGGTCCACTCCTGAGGTGGGCTCGTCTAAGATGACGACCTTTGACCCTCCGACAAACGCCATAGCCACCGACAATTTCCTCTGCATGCCGCCTTTAATGTGAATAGAACAGATGTTTAAAAGCGATTTTTTTTCTCCTGCTTTCTCTCACACACAAAGAGAAACAAGCAATGACCTGAGAGGTTCTGAGCCTCATCATCTCTCTTGTGAGGCAGCCCAAGGTCCACAAGCATGTCCTCGACCTCCCTTTCTGCCTCCGCCTGGGTCCGACCTTTCAGCAGTGAATAGAACAAGATGTGCTCTTCTACTGTAAGACTGGTACAAAACACAGCAGCAGTAAGTGAGACGTTTCTGTAAGAAGGCTGATTGTGAATGATTGAATAACTTAAAAGTTACTAATATTGTTGTTGGTTGTTTAGTTGATTAAATTACCTAAAATAGAACTTACTGGTTAAAGAGGATGTTGTGTTGAGGACACATCCCCATTGACGTGCGTATAATGTCTATGTCAGTTCTAATGTCTCTCCCGTTAATATAGGCTGTGCCAGATGTGGGAGGATAGAGCCCGGTCAGGATGGACCTGCAAAAACCAGAAACAGAGCATCATAAACAGGTGTTACCAACCTTTAAGTAGCTATCAAAATTCAGTTTGAATCTAAACCAAACAGAAAGTTCTGAGTAGATCATTTTTAAAGACTTTTTAAAAACGATTGTCAAGTTTTAATGAAATACCCTTGCAGGGAGCTTCCAAAATGCATAGAGGCTTCTGTGAAAGCCATTCAAATCTGAAATGTTGCTGAATCATTGCCGCTCAGACACACTACATGAATTCCCTTTACATCTTTTCAGTGTGTGTTTTTTTAAAAATCAGTGTACTTTCTATAAGAAACCCTCATACAACAACATTCCAGTTTACATTGTCGTGGTTTTTCCAGCCCCATTGTGCCCCAGGAAGGATGTGATCTGCCCATCATAGAAATTAATGTTGAGGCAGTTGACAGCTGGACGAGAGCTTCCATCAAAGACTTTCACCAGATCCTGAATTTGCACCCCCATCACAAGGCCTACTGGGTCAGGCTCAAAGAACGGCTGGTCTGCATGCAAAAAGAGATCGAAAATATTATCAAAACATGACAGAAATAACACAGTAGCTCTCAACGTTTATTTTAATTTGATGGAATTCTTTCTGAAAGAAAGTTTCTGAGAGCACTTAGAGGAAAGAGAGTTTTTAGTCTGATTTCTCAGTATTTTACCTACCTAATACTATTTTCCCTTCCTTTCACTAACCTGACTGAGGCCTTGTCCCAGCAGTTTCCCTAATAACAATATAATTACAGCTTCTAATCAGCACAAATTTGTCATTTTCCGTTTTCCCCTGTGTTTTTCCAGTCTGCTGCAGGATTTGCATGTTTCCACCAGGTGCCCCCAGAGAGTTCCTCACATGCAGTGTGGCATCTCTCTCCAACTGTGTCATTATCTAGTATGCCTTCTCCTTGTTTAGTCTGTGAAGTGTAGTCAAAGTTACTGTTTCAGCATTCTGAGCTTTTCTTCTGTATTTGTGTCATCACCTTCATTTCCCGAGTCCTGGCCGTCCTCCTGGTTTGGCGCTTCTTCTTGCTGTTTCAGCAGTTCCCTCTGTCTCTCCCGCTGCTCCCTCTTACTTTGGTGTTTGCAGATTTTCCTGCTGGCTGAGCCGTTACA
This sequence comes from Pundamilia nyererei, assembly GCF_000239375.1. Lineage (NCBI taxonomy): Eukaryota > Metazoa > Chordata > Actinopteri > Cichliformes > Cichlidae > Pundamilia > Pundamilia nyererei. The sequence continues at coordinate 2,834,116 of NW_005187432.1, read as the reverse complement.
GGTGTTTGTCTCTGGTGTGCTCTCGATATCCTTCTCTTGGTTTTCTGGTTCAGGTTTCTCAGGAACTATAAGGAATAGACAGTACATCAGCTTACTAGCATGCTTTTTGATCAAAGTTTTACCAGGCCTATAATTAAAAATCATCACCATGAAAGCGCTGAAGTTGCATATTGATTTTTACTCTCCAGTTAAAAAGAAAGAAGAAAGAAAGCACCTAATCTTTTCTTTGTTCAAATAATACACTGCTTTGTTGACCCATCATATGGTTATAAGGACAGTTACTCAAAGTGCAGACACCCTATTATCTGTCTTTTACTAAGCTTTAGATTTTACTTCCAGCTCTGACACTGATGGGATGGGCTGGATGAGCCTTAACTTCACCTTATATTGACATTCAATGGAACAACAACACTATTCCTCTGGGAATAATTTGCCCTTCTAGCCGCAATTTTAAACATAAAGAATAAAGGTAGAAATTCATTTCTTTGACTCCTGTTTTAGTCATAGTGCTGCTCTGTTGTTGACTAACCTCTGTCTGCCGTTTCTGTGTGTGAGGGTTTAGGTCTTTGCCAGTAGGAGGGCTGGAACGGGAAGTAGAATGGCCGACCAATGCCATACTGTCCTAATGGGCAGACACAAATAGTTTGATTTTATTAGTAATAAGCTCATACTATCAATTAATTGCTAAAATACTGTAGAATATAAAGTAAGCCCAACCTGGGAAAACATTATCCAGATACCAGGCCAGGATACCATAGAGGACAGCATCAAAAATCATCATGAGGATGGAGGTGAGAAAGGAGTAAGTGTCTTTCTCCAAGGGGCTGGTCTTAATGTTGTTCCACTGCAGGCCCAAACCCTGCTCCTCATACCGTGACAGGTACTCTGTCCCGAAGCCAAAGGCCACAGGTGACAACAAGCTCTGAAAAACATGAGGGGTAAAAAAAAACAGGATGATCACTCGTTTCATTTGTTGCTAAATATCTGTGTGTAGGCATGAAAGTCAGCTGGGTTAAATTTGCTAATGTTTACCATGAGATTTACTTAAATACAGCGCTTAACTAATTTATTAGACTCGTCATAAAACATGACAGCACAAATATTTTTGAAATCTGTTAAAAACTTGTTTAAAACTTAAAATTTTATTGTTATTTATGATGCAAAACGACTGAATTCATAGAAATTAATCAAGCATTCAACCGCTAAAACAATTCTTTCTGTTCAGAAATGGAAGTAAATAACAGTAATTTGACATATTTATAAAAAATACACCATATACTGTTGGATTACTCAGTATATGCAGGGGGAACTATAGTATAAACTATACATTAGTAGTTTAATGAATGTGTTAAGCACTGTAAATCATATTTACTATGCTTGAAAAGCATAACTTCAGGTCTGATTTTGTACTTTAAACAAAAAAATAAACATACTGCAGCCAGTTTCATGCTCTTGGTGATGCGGTCTTGCCAGGCAAAGCACAGGATGTGAGGTAGGTAGAGGGTGAAATAAATGATGCCACTGCAGGCTGCTGCCAGGTTGGCCTTGTTGAAGAACACGCTCATCAGAAAACACTGCATGATGGTGGCCAGAGTGAAAGTCATCAGAAAGAAGAAGACAAGGATCGGGTCGCTGTAATGCAACACTTTGCCACCCTGAGATTAAAAAGGAGATATATATAGAGCATGACTATCTCTGCAGCGAGTTTTACTTTCACATTTAAACATGCACATTTAGGGTTTAAAAAAAGGTAGAGAGAGGAAAAACACATAAAATATATGTGTGTGTGTGTGTGTGTGTGTGTGTGTGTGTGTGTGTGTGTGTGTGTGTGTGTGTTAATATGATCCACAAGAGGGCAGCATTAAACCCTGTGAAACATGAACCCTCCAAAACAACCTTTTGGTATGGCAACCTTTACTATTCAAAAGAGACATATTTAGCAATTTTTCCATCTGTGTGGAGCCACAAAGTATTTTTGGGCCCTATAATTAAGGTCACAGTAATTAAACCTCTCAAGCATAAATTAGTTTATACGAGGATTCGTTATTTAACTGGTTTTTGCATTTTTATTACATTAATAACATGTTAACTGAGTTCAAGAACTAAATAACAAATCTACTATCAAATAAGTTTACTTCAAAACAAAGTAATGTGCCATGCAGGCCACTTTGTGCTGAGGAATCAAATTAAAACTGCTTTGATAGCAAATATAACATATAGGCCCAAGGGTCAAGCTGCAGGTTTGAATAAACATGCTCTTAAGAGCTGACAAAACACCCTCAGTCTTACTTTCAGCTTTTTTCCACCTTTTCTCTCCAGCTCTTTGTGTTTTCTTACCATGACAATAGAGGTCAGCAGTACTGTGCTCGCAGTCATCATGAGGAAACTGTCGATGAACCACGTGTACCAAATGACTCCATTGCTGACCCCCATGGCTTTGAGGGTCTCTTTAAGACGGAGCTCCTTTTCCAGCACGATGCTCTTCACTGTCATGGACACAGAGTAGATCCAGGCCAGCACCATGAATATTGGGAAGCAGCGGTTCAGTGTGATCATGAAGCTAGAGTGGAAGTAGGAGAGAGGAAGGAATTAGGATTACACTGATTCTGTGATCTCTCCGCACAGAATGCATTAATCTCAATTTTAGTCAGACAAAAGAGCAGCACATATTTCCAAAAAAAAGGCTGTATTCTAGAGAGGAAATTCAGTGTAGTGTAGTACGCCTACTAGAAATGTTCACACATTTGGTTCCTCCATTGATAATAACTAGAATAGCACTAATACAGACTGCAATAAACAGCAATACCCAACTCTACGTTCAAACAAGAGCCACCAAGATGAATGGCATGAAAGCAACAGCAGACTTTTTTAATTTACCTTTTTACTGTCCTTGGCTTAGCTTTCAACAAACCAGCACTCAAGTTGGCTGATTAGTCTGAAAATGTTTAATTCATAATGTGAGTTTTCATTCTCATTCTACTGTATGTCTGAGTCGGCTTGACTGGGCTTTGAAACCTACTGAAATTCAGTTACAAAACCTGTCCACACAAAAAGAAGTTAAGCAGTTAATCACCGAGTTGGACAGTTATTCAACGCATCTATTAATAAATTAAAGCTTCATCTTAACTATACACCAATTTAGGTTAAATTGAATCAGTTGCATGGACAGTATATGTAGGAGCATCATTTTTATTCTGCAATTAATTGTATATTATTCTATTAATAATAGGTTTTGCAGCCCTCTAAAGCACTGTTACACTTTCTGATGTGCAGCAAGTGCTTTATCTATTTCTTTTTAGAGCTTTCTTAATGAAAAGACATATTGTGAAAAATGCTGCAGGACTGCAGTGACTGGTAAACTCACAGGTCATCTACGTAGCATGGATATGGCATCTGCTGGACGTAGACCCCGAGTGGCCAGTCGTTGCCTGTGTGAATTTTAATGATGCCGTGTTCAATCATATCCTGCAGGTAAGCAAAACCTCCCCAGATGTATCTCTGGTCCTCCATGGGGTCTGCTCTAGGACCAGGATCCCAGTACCTGAGAGAGAGGACACAGAAGAATGAAAGATGTCCAGATCTACACGATTATGGTGTTTGTCATCACATCAGAGTAATATATAAGCTTTTGTTGTTGTAGTTGTATTAAATAATCCCGGCCACAATCTCCACTGATTTTCTTTCCACCATAAATTATCCTAAAGCCAAAGTCTTTAACGCTGTGCACGCTGATTTTACTTAAGCGGATAAGTCTGACTCAAAGCTCTTTTACAATCTGATTATTCAATTGTATAGCGGCAGGAGTCCCACTGCTTCCATTACAGCCTGCTGGTGTGCTGCAAACAGCTAAATCTGCTTGTTCACCCCGGGGGATATTGACATACTGTCTGCTTATGAAAAAGAGATCAAAGAGAAAGGGGAAATGCATGTAAGAGCTACACATGGTTGGATGAAAGGGCAGGTATGGAACAGCCAAAAACCTTTGGAAGACAGCGAGAGAAGCTTTTCCTCTGGGGAATGTCACAAATCCATATAAATTGCCTCATTAAAGTGGCAGTAACAAGATTTTAAAAAAATCTAGGACCAAGCTGACAGGGATATTTAGTGCTTTAAATGATATTGGTTTTGGTTTTAAAATGATATTGATGGATCTAATCAATTTTATTTCTACTTTTAATTAAGTACAATTAAAGCCCATGAATGGCTTTTGTTATTTGCCAAAGATGTTTATTATAATTGCGAGCTCTTTGTTTGGTCCCAAGATAAATTAATTTAAACAGTAAAGAGGAAGTTTTTCAGATATTTTTGGCATCGAAAAAATAAATAATTACTCCAATGAAACAAAAGCATCAAAAACATGGGTTAGACTGCAAGGACGCTTTACTTTTTCACATGTTATGCTCAAAACTGTATTTTCTTTAAACTACTGCACAGCAGGAAAAACTGTCACACAAATCTAAATATTCAGACACTTTATTCAGCTTGTTGCTAAAGCACCTTCGGCTTTGAAGCAGGGTTTCCTTGCTATGACACAGTGATTCCTTGGCTCACGACTTTCTGTCATTCTTTGAAAATCCTCTTAGTTTTTGAGGGACATTTTCAGGTCTCTCCAACAACCTACTCATTGACATTCACAGAGCTGTCCCCAAACCACTCCGGTATTGGATTTATGTGTCCTTAGTGTAATTGTTCTATTTGGAGGTGAACCTTCAACCCACCTTGAGGTCTTGAGCCCAGTGGAGTTTGTTTTCATTTAAAGCACAGAGATGGAAGATGTCTCTGTGCTTTGCTCCATTATGGTAAATGGTAAATGGCCTGCATTTGTATAGCGCTATTCTAGTCCCTAAGGACCCCAAAGCGCTTCACACTACATTCAGTCATTCACCCATTCACACACTGGCGATGGCAAGCTACATTGTAGCCACAGCTGCCCTGGGGCGCACTGACAGAGGCGAGGCTGCCGGACACTGGCGCCACCGGGCCCTCTGACCACCACCAGTAGGCAAACACGGGGTTAGTATCTTGCCCAAGGATATTAGGCATGCAGCCTGGGATCGAACCACCGACCTTCTGATTAGTGGCTGACCTGCTCTGCCACCTAAGCTACAGCCACCCCATTAGCTCAATTCCCTCAACCCTAACCATTCTCCCTGTGTTGGCTCTAAAAAGAAAATCCCACCCCTGCATCATGCTCACCATAGTGCACTGTTTGGGGTGCTTTCTCCAGACACGGTGCTTAGAATTGATGTCAGACAGTCTAATCTTGGTTTAATCAGACCAAATCACCTAATTTCTACTTTCTGACAGTCCTTTAGAAGAACTTTTGTAAACTACACGCAGGTTTTCACTTTGTAAGAGTTGCTCACCCAGTTGCTTAGTTTGATCATATAGTCACCCTCTTGAATCCAAACCTTTTCAGTTTAAGAATTATAGAGGTCACTCAATGTGCTCTTGGGAATATTAAATGCAGCAAAGCCTGGGCTACATTTCAAGGTCTGTCGACTGAATGTTTCTTTTTCTTCCATCCTTGTAATCAGTTTAAAGAATTTTCATAATTGTGGAGGGGGACTGAGTGCAAATTGATCACAAAAGAACATCTAATTTGAACACTTTTAGCTTGTCAGTGCAATATAAAAAAATGTGAAAAGCTTCAGGGATTTGGATACTTTCTGAGTGCAGTGGTTAAGGTACAACAAAAGCTGTCATTTAGCTTTATTTTAGGGGGTTACAAATGTTGAGTAGTCATTCATTACTGACCTGTCTTTGATCTTGTTGGTACGCTCCACCGCATCAATATCCATGCGGATCTTGTACTTGACATGCGGCGGAACACTTGTGGTCCAGGGATACAGGTCCATGAAGACCACGCCAGCCCAGAACTTGTTCTCCTCCAGCAGGTGCAAAGCCTCATGGATCATCTGGGACTCGTCTGTGTAGGCCACAAACTTATCCAGACTAACGCACTGCAGACAGAGAAACATGGAGGAGGATGTGGATTTGTGTTCATAAGAAGCAGTGAAACAGGGCGATGATTTAGCATTTAGCAAGTATAAATATTTATGTTTTCATGTATGTGTGGTTACTGATGCCTTTTAAGCAGTGGCGTTGTTCAATGTGCTGACAGAAGAAAAAATATATAACCCTTTCTTCTATAACATCTAAATCGATGTAACAGTATGCAAGTGCATGTACGATTCTAATTAGATTATGCATTAGATTAGATGCTGAACACTATAACTACCATGAAATACTGGAAGCAAATCGTGTTTCCTTATTTTCTAAGCATCTATTTTCTGAGCTGAATCCTAAATCATTGTTGTTGTTTTTATGGGTTTTTCAGTGGAGTAATCTGGCCACATGGGAAAATGTGAGCCACTATATTCATGGTGCAGTGGCAAACATAGGCATGTTCATATATGCAAGCAGGAAAGCAAAATCCATTTAATGTACACACGCTAATCGCAACTCTCATTTTCTCACACACACTTGCTATATTTATTTACCACGTGTGTAATTACCATGTGAAACTCCCACTATGTACACCATAGATACAGCTCTCTAACCCCACTCTCACACTCCCATGTAGACCGTGTCTAATGTCCTCATTCACATTACTGTACAATACCCCCAGAGCACTCAAAGACAGACAAGAGATCACTTCCCATTCATCTTTATGTGAACACACAGTCACTACACAATGATGTTCTCTCAGAGATGGGCTGAGAAGAAGGAGCCTCACTGATACACATGTTCCAATAGGATGCCAGTGTGAGAAACATACCCCTGACAGAGTAAGAGGACCTCATGCTAACTACAGCAGTTATCCTATGGCCCAGTGATTACTGACAGCTATATCTAATTTGCTAAATCCCCCTGGATTGTTTGTGGAGCTCTGAAGGGTCTTGGCACTAAACTAGGAGACAAAGGGTAGATTGAGGTGCCTGCAATGATAGGGCTCTTTCCAAAATCCAAACCCTACCCCCTTTTAATCAGACACAAGAAGAGAGAGAAGGCGTGAAGGATGGATAGAGTGATTTGCCCTCTTTTATGTAGCAAGCACAGGAGTTTGTTTGAATGAAGTGCTGTACACTAAAAAAGCACTGGGTTTTGAGGGGGGTGACTCATTCCCATCTACTCTCTACTTTATCACTGAATGTACAATGGAAACAAGGGAAGGGGGTGACAGCAAACATGTTCTTGCCACCTTTCAGGCTGCTGTATGGAAGAGCTGTGCTAAGTGGTTGTGCCCTGTGTCAAAAAGCCTGGCACAGTCTCCAGGAAGAAGACCTGGGAGACAGACGCTCTTGTCTGTAGAATTTAGACAAAGCCTACCAAAAAGGCCAAATGCCTTGTCATAGGAATGTGCAAAATTGAGGAAAAAAGTAGGGAGACACAGAAATAGAGACAGGTTACTAACCTCTCCATACTGGTTGAACATGTGTATGAGCTGGTCGGTGATGTTAAAAATGTTCCTCCAGTCAAAGTTTGGCATGCCCGCCTCTCGCTCTCGCTCTGGTCCATTATAGAGGAAGTTGAGAATGTCTTTTGTGGTAAATTCAGTTCCCACCAGACTGTTGTCCATGAAATGCATCACCGTTGGGTTCCTCAGTGTATCCTTCAGTGAGAGAGATTAGAGTTACTGTGCATAATAGAAATACAGTACAATACATGCTCATGTAGAAGAAAATGTTTGATTCAGGTGGCTACACAGTAGAGTAAGGAGTAAAATTTAACATTTTCAAGGTTGTGCTGACCAACCTTATGTTAGAGGCCATAAATATGAATCTCTAAATATCAGGAGTAATTAACTGGGAACAAATTATCTATGCTAGGTAGACATGGACATAATGTGGGTGGACATAATATTCAACTAGCTAGTGCTTTTAAATGTATCTGGGGGGGGCGGTTAAATAATACTAGTTATAGAAAGACTTTAAATTTGCTTTACTAGGTTTGAGGTTGCTGACTGACAGCACACACATAATCACAAACCACTCAGTCACAGAACTGAATCAGATGGTTGAGTGGATTATTCAGTACCTGACAGGTGGAAACTAACACAGGCAGCTGTAGCTGGTAGTCATCTATGAAATATCACCTGTTAATTCAAGTCACTGAACTCATCCATGTTTGGGGTCCCTTCAGGAGCATTTTTAATGCAAATGTCTGTCTTGCAGTGGGGTCTCTCTATGTTAGCCCTGCGACAGACTGATGACCTGTCCAGGGTGTACCCTGCCTCTCGCCCTATGGTAGCTGGTATAGGCTCAAGCCCCCATCATGCAGCTGTGGAAGATTTTTTGGCCGCACATCTATGTTGTGAATCTGCTGTTCAACTAAATCCCAAAGGTGCTCGACTAGATTAAGTTCTCGTGTCTCCGGATGGCATTTGAGTACAGTGAAGCAACTGTCTTGTTCAAAAAAACAGTTTGAGATGATTTGAGCTTTGTTACATAGTCAGCAACAATACTCAGGTAGGCTGTGGTGTTTAATTGATGGTCATTTAGTAATAAGGAGCCCAACATGTGTCAAGAAAATATCTCTCACACAATTACATCACCACCAGGAATCTGAAATGTTACGAGGAAAGATGTTGTTTATGCCAATTCTGACCCTACCATCTGAATCTCACAGCATTCATCAGAACAATCAGATCAGGCAACATTTTTCCCAATCTTCAATTATAATGTTGGTGAGCCTCAAATTGTTGCCTCAGTTTCCTGTTCTCAGCTGACAGGAGTGGCACCCAGTGTGGTCTTCTGCTGCTGTAACCCATCTGCTTCATGGATTGTGCAATTATAGATGCTGTTTTGCAAAATGTATTATTTGAGTTACTGTTGGTTTCCTATTTGATTGAAGTAGTCAACACAGCATTTTCACCCAGAAATGCTGTAAACACTAGAGATGGTTATGTATGAAGATCCTGGTGAATCAGCAGTTTCTAAAACACTCCACAGGTAAATACTACTCTTCTTCAATCTGATGCTCAGTTTCTACTTCAGCAGGTTGTCGTGACCATGTCGGCATGCCTAAATGCATCAAGTTGCTGCGATGTGTTTGGCTGATTAAATATTTCCAATTACAAACAGCTGAGCAGGAGTACTAATAAAGATGCCAGTATCAGCAGTGTATATATATATGGATGCAGCTTGCTAAAAAGCCTGCTGTTTTGTTTGTTTTTTTACTTTATTTTATTATCCAAGTAATGAAATGAAGGGCTCAAAATAGGATTTCACAAACTAATGGGTGGATTCACAGTGGCTGTGTCCATCTCTTTATATAATGTCAGTGGTAGTAAGGAGAGTTGATGTGCAAATGTGCATTAAATTAGTGTGCAGGATTGTGCAGTAATCATACCCTGATCATGTTCATCTGAACGCTGTTTTGGAAGAAAGCCCAGAGTTGAGGTCCCACCTCTTCCCAGGCCTTGGCCATATTTTGGAGCCTCTCTAGCTCCTCAAAGGTTGTGTTGGCCTGGACAAACACAAATACACACATCCTATGAAAGTTGAAAAATATTTCCAGAGTAGTACAACAAAAGCATATTTAACACAAAGCGTTTGCATTCTGTGCTAAATACACTGTGAGTAATGAGTTTGGTGGAAGTGTCAGTTGTTAAAGGATAGTGTCAGTTAAAAACAAAAAAAGGAGAGATCAAAAAAGTCCACTAACACTTTATCTAAGGTTTAAGCTGCAACATACAGCGGATAACAATGGAATGTTACATTATGTAATTTGGCTACATTCAAAACGCTGCTCAAAACTCTCGAAACCCCACTCTGTCTCGTGTCAGGAGGATTAAAAGAGACATAACAGATCTGTTTTTCCTTCCACTGCCGCGCCCCCACACTTATACTGAATTCTCTCCCTCCTCTTCCCATCCCTCACATTGCATCACATTACCCCTCACCCCCATCACCGCCACCATCCCTTTGCTTTCCTCTGCTTCTTTAGTCAGCTCATTCCAAAGGTGGGTGGTTGGTTTGTATGCATCTACACTGATACTGAGTGTTGAAAGAATCGCAGAAGTGGGGCAAAAGTGAGTTGGAAAAGGGAGAGAGGTGATGGGTCAGGCTGGAGGTGGTCTCACTCACACTCTTTAATATCTTGCGGGCTGCGGGGGAGTCGGGGGTGTAAAGGATCTTTCCCATCAGCAGGGGCTTGACTGAATTCCACACAATTTTCGTGACAGGGTTGGACTCCAGGGTCTGCATCAGGGCATTGCAGAAGGGAGCTAGGGGTAGGGAAAGATGAAGAGAATGAGAAACAAATGGTATTCATATATAATCATTTTTCCTTATGGCCTCCATAAGTCTCAAGCATTCAGACGTAATAAATGATCAACTAAAGAATCTTAATATTAAAAAAAAAAAAAGCCAATCAGAGCATATCAGCCAACTTTCTGGAACAAATTTTGCCTTTTGAGGCAAACTCTGTCCAAATGATAACTGAGTGATCTAAACATCTTTCTTTATGCTTGTGAAATTAGTTCTGTCCCACCTTCTCATGCTAATGAATGCAAACGACATGTAACAAATACACAATAAGCATAGGTAAAGACTGCATTTGCATAAATAGAAATAAATACGTGAAGTAAGAAGGTGTGTTTTTCTAATATTTAACTATATCTGACTGGTATTTTTTTCTTAAGTCACACTTTAATTACAGCACATTTATTTCTTCCTTCATGTTGAATGAAACTATATGATGAAAAGCACTGAACGAGTGAAACTGAATGGCCGTTGTAGTATTTTCTTTCCAGGTCAACCAGTCACTTCCAATCTAAACTTTTCATTCCAAATGAAAGAGAGGTGTTTGCAGGTTGTGTAAGCGTGAAAATGTATAACTCTGTGACATTTGGACAATTTGAATGTCACAGCAGGCATCAGAGCTGTGACATTTTCATGAGTATGTGTTGTGATGCAAACTTGTGATATTTTTTACTCGTTGTTTTAGATTTCAAAAAAGTCATACTATAACTACTTGTGGTGTCTGCAAAACACTATCATATATAGCGCTATCATATACAGCAGGTACAGGTATATTTCTGTTTCTGTGATTTTTATCTGTAACAAGTACAGTCTTAATACTATATTTGAGTAGAGTATTTTTTTTAAATCCCTCTTTACTTACTGGTAGTATCATCATAGGCATAGTTGTGGTTTTTGGTGCCATTGACCCCCAGAAACACCTTATAATTGTTGTCTTCATACCAGTTGAAAGACAGGACCCTAGAGCCCCCACCCTCAGGATATCCACAGAAGAGACTTGACACGCTGGACATCAACTGGGTGAAAGAGGAAGGACCCCCAGTTTGGAACAGGGAGGACACTGCCTTCATGAGCTCCTGAGAGCTCTCCTGCTCCATCATCTGCGCAAGACAGAGAGGCCCAGTTAAACTTTTAAACAATCCGATAGTCTGCAGCCATGAGGCTGTATCTATAGCAGTGCTTCAATATTAGCATGCTAACATGGTCACAGTGAACACACTCTGCAATTAGCACTAATCACAAAATGCAAAATACAAAAAAAGTGAGCCCAAATCAAACGGAAATTGGATTTTACTGGTGGAAAGGTCAACAAAGCAGAGCACATTCTAAAAAGTGAGTTCCCTGTACACACAGAGAAAATGAGATACTGGTAACACTTTACATGAAGTAAAATATGTGTAAACTATAAAGACGATATGAACATGATTAATAGCTTATATTTACAAGTTGGTTACTCGGATAACACAAGTCGGGAAATAGGATTTGCTATCGTCAGAATAAACTAGGATTTAAAGCACCTTTAACCTATAAACTAGAGTTCAATCACCTCTGTCTAATATACAGTACACACCCCTAACACCAAATGGTTTATATGCTGTATCTCAAACCCTGACTGGCTGTTAGTTTTCAAGTTTTATATATTTTTTAGTCTGGCGTGTCTGTTGATCATTGCTGAGAAGTACGGCCAAACATTTTCTGGCCTACAGCAGGATGAGTAACTATTCGGTATTGCTGGAAAGTGTAAACAATCCATTTTGAGTTATTTGACCTTCATCAGATAATTATACACAGATCAGGGATATTTATGTTTGTCATACTCATTCATGCCCTGTGAATTTTTAAGTATAAACGGTCACAAGAAAACAATAGCTTAAAGATAAGCAAAGAAGTTGGACAGAGCTGAGCTGCAAGGTGGATTAAATATCCTCCTATTGAGAGAACAAAAATAGCTTCAACCAGGAGAGCAATTCTCCCTGCTACATGTAATTTCCTCTGTGAAGATAATGAAGGAGGCCATCAATAATTGTATTGCATGTTGCTCCTACATGTTGGTAGGACTGAGTTCCTCCGGGAGCGTTTTGGTTCAAATCATATTTGGATTTATTAGCACGGGTCATCACTGATTTGGCTCCAGAGGTGAGTGATGAAAATGGCTCTTTGATAGTTTATGACTCCTACTCAAAGCTACCTTTTACATGTGGACACGCGCAGACATAAGCATGCTACAACACACCCCTCATGTCTGTCGCGCTCACTCCCTCTTCCTCTGTTTTCTTATGTATTATTTCTCGCACAAAAACATCCACACACACACTGAACTGAAAGGAAGAAGAGGTGGGTAATGAGAGCTTTTGGCTCGCCTTTCTGTCACCACGGTGATACGAAGGTCCCACCTACAGGATGTGTCACCTCAAAAGAATGTCCCTCTTTTCCTCCCTCCCTCTACCTCCCACCCTCCTCTCTCTTTCTCTCTCACCCCTGGCTAAGGTGATGATGGGATACGCTCTCCCTTGGGACAAACCGTGAACGTGCCTAAACACACATCTCAGTCACAGTGATTTGTGTGTATGTGTTGCCTGATAAACACACAGACATTATTCTACTCTATTGTGTTACAATGCTGTTTTATACTGTTTGTGCTTTTTGTTAAATATAAACCAATACATCCCATTTCATTATGTTCTACCGTATTTGTTCTAGTCGACTCTCTTAGTTTTATTCTATTTTAGTCTAATATTTTAGATGTGTAATAACGTATCTGTGTTTCTGTGTGGCTGTGACTTGTTGACAACATGTCAGCATACTATGTCTCCTTCTTCTGACTTTAATTGAATAGTGATAGTTCTTGAAAGCTGATTTTATTATTTTTTATCATGCATTTTCTTTTTACTTTTTCAGTTATTTGTTCATTGTTTGATCTGTTGTACCAAGTGTGAAATAAATAAATAAATGAAATGAAATGAAAATTATCTTCTCATTCATACATTTTTTTCTTTCATTTGCGCAAGTGTGTGTATATGTGTTTACATTTCCATTCCACGTGTGTTCTTCTTGTAGAAAAAAAATGTAATCTACAGTATCTACTGTATTCTCTTCAACCCTGTTCTATTCCATTGTAGTTAGTGTTTCAGATCCATTCATTTATGATGCATGTGCATGCATATACATTACATGTATGCAGATACACAACAGGCATATTTTTAGCTCACAAAGCACTTGCAAAAATGTATTTTTTAACACATACTGTACATGTAACCCTCACAGTATTGAGCACATCATTCAGCTTCTTCTGGGAGCGATTCTTGAACGGGGAGCAACGGAAGAGGCGAGTTTCCTGTATGACTAAAAATACTAGTGCCTTTGATACTGAGGGCTTGAGAAGAAGAAGAGACTCAAGGAGCAGAAGAGAAGGGATGGATGACATTTGGACTACTTACATCTTGGATCTTCGCTGATGTTGCCTTAAAAGCCTGGCCCCAGAAATGCAGGTCAATGCCCACGGAGCTTCTGTCCAAAACTTGAGGCATCTAGGGGGGAACAAAACAGGAGATCTATTAAAGTAAAATGAGATTATTACAGATAAAGGGGGATGTAAACACAACTGGTCTTTTGTTCTTTTATGTTATAACCATTACTGCTCTTTTTAAATCATATAATATCTCAGCTTGTGACTTGTAAATTCATATCTGGTCACAAGTGATTTCCAGGAAACTTCCAGGAATTTGAAGCAATACACTACTGGGCAAAACCACATCAAACGCACAGAAAATGCCATATTTTTTTTAACCTGTGCTAAACTTGAGATCCACCAATTGTTTGATGTGGAACTACGTATTATAACTCCCCTACGCATCCTTCAGTGGCATTATCTTCTTGAGAAACCATTAACAGTAGGTGTTAGGAAATGACTGGTCAGGGCAGGAGTGCTGAGGGTAAGGAAACCAGGAGTGCCAAGACAAACACACACACACGAGATATCCTTCCTCTCGCATTCTTCGTGCCTGAATTTCAATGAACGAAGGAAGGAGGGAGGCAGTATGGTGAGGGGGATAGAGAGAAAGCAAGGGAGTGGGAAGGGAGGGCACTGAAAAGTTGATGCAAGAAGGGAGTCAAGAGTGTAATGATGGGAGGACAGCTGCTATGAGACCAAGGTAAATGTGGTAATGGGCATGATGTGCGATGGAGTTAATGAGTTAAATTAAGAGATCAGATTTCCCACACATAAACTGTCTATCCATCCATTCTCTTATGCTTATCCTTGTCAGGGTCGTGGGGGGGCTGGAGACTATTCCAGTTACCATAGGGCAAAAGGCGGAATTTAAGGTTCTAGGTCAGATTTTTCATCTCTAAGATATTTGACAACATACATCTCTCAAGTCTAAATATAGGGTAGTCTCTAATTGACCCTAATTTGCAAGCTATTTATAGCAACTTCTTCACTATTCCAAGGATTTTCTTTTAAAAAAATGGTAATTAAAGCCACAGCAACACTGTGAAGATGCACTATTTGTCAGGTTTTTTGCAACCATATAAACCAGGTTTGCTAGCAGCTATGTTGACTCAAAATATATGTATGAGAAGTGGCATCCTGTCTTACAGAATACCACAGAGTCTGCAGGCAGGCTCTAAGCCCATTAAAGAAACAGGCCAAGAAGGATAATGCCATGTAAACTCCCTCAGCCAATCACCTGACTCACCCAGGCTGAACAACACAGACATATGATAAAGAGAGAGTACAACATTTACAGCTGGACATGCAGTGAAATGGAGTTTTTGACATTGATATCATATAAATACGATGCAATTTATAAGACGGAAGAGTATGGACAGAATGACTAATTTGATTGTCAATTACAGTGTCAGTTACATATATTCCAATAGCCAGGTTTCCTGTCTCAACAAACAAATCTTTTGTTACATGTTAGGAAAAAGATTTTTCCTATTGCGTAAGCTAACACTAGTTATACACTGTTAGCTGTTTAATAATGTAAAAAAAAGTTCAGGTGCATTTTGTATATGTGAAACTTATTTCAGATGAGCGTGAGAGTCCCTGCTGTTGTTTTGTGGATCTTATACTCTTTGTTTCACTATTTGTGTGTGCGTGCAGAACAAGGAGACAAGAGACAAAAATGAAGATAACATTTCTTGAGTTGAGGATGAGGACAACTTGCTCAAATAATCACAGGTGAATACAAGTGTTATTAAAAAAGAAAGGGTCTGTTTTAGTCCCAATATGCTTTTAAGATAATCGAACATTTCTAAAGAGAGCCAGTGCCTAAAATAAAACCAGCAAACACTTCTACAGACTCCCCTGCTAGAGCCAGCTACTGGGCCTCACGTGCAGCACTGATATCTATGCAAACCTCGACATACATGTACAGTTTCTACAGAGAAGATTTACTGGTATTGTAGCACTCACTTTTGAAGCTTTTGGAGGACAGTACCAATTCAGCTCAGTTCAATTCAATTCTGGTTTATTTAGATAGCACCACATTTGAACAACAGTCCCCTCAAGGCCATTTATAGAATAAGGTAACAACTGTACAGTATTCTAGAGAAAGCGCCAACAACCAGCCCCCTGTGAGCAAGTGCTTTGCAGCAGTGGAAAGAAAAAAAATACTGCCTTCTAACGAGAAGAAAGCTCTGGCAGAACCAGAGTCAAGGAAGTGCAGCCATATGCCACAACCCGCTGGCGGGGGAGAAAGAGAAGAGACGGGCAAAACACACACTAAGGGAGAGAGTAGACAAAAATGTAATGACATGCTGCAGTGGTATACAAACATATGGTGAGTAAGAAGAAATGAGTGGGGAAGTAGTCAGTGTATCACATGAAGTCTTGCAGTTGTCTGAGCTTACAGCAGCATAGATAAGGAATGGTTCAGAGACACCTATTCCAGCCCTAACTGTAAGCTTTATCAAAAGGGATCCTAACCCTAATCTTAAAACTAGAAAGTGTGTCTGTCTCCTAAATCCAAAGTGGGAGATGGTACCATGCGAGACGGGGCTGATAGCTTTCCCTCTACTTTTGGAAACTCTAAGAGCCACAAGTAAGCCTGCAGTCTGAGAGTGAAGTGCTCTGTTGCAATCAAATGGTACAATGAGGTCTTTCATATACGATGAGCCCTGATTATTCAGAGCTTTGTGTGTGAGGAGAAGGATTTCAGATTAAATTGTGGATTCATTATGAAACCAGTAAAGAGACGCTAATATGAGAGAAATGTGATCTCTGTATGAAGTATGATCTGTTAGTACTCTTTGGATAAACTTGAGTATTTGCTGGGAACATTTAGAACAAATTGATAAAAAATAAATGACAATAGTCCAAATTACAATAATCCAGCCTAGACCTAATAAATGCATGAACTATTTTTTTTATCACTCTAAGATGGGATGTTTCTAATTTAAGAGATATTGCAAGCAGTCCTGCTTTCTTTCACATGTGTTTAATGTCCACACTATCCAACATATCCTGGTCAAAACTGCCTCCAAGAGCTCTCACACTTTTGCTGGAGGCCAGTGTAATGCCATCAAGGGTATATGTCTGGTTAGACACCAGGTAAGATCCATTATTTTTATACAATAACTTTGTTTTGTCTTTAAAAGATTCCCAGTGTTTAGCTAATTGATTTGTGTCACCTGGCTTCACTGAGAAATGAAGCTGGGTATCATCTGTAAACCAATGGAAATGAACGCAGTGTTACTTGATATTGTTATTGCCTAAGGAAACCATGTACTGTATAATGTAAAAAGTATTGGTGCCAGCACAGAACCCTGTGGCACTCCATGACTAAATGCCAGATGTGAAGACTTTCCATCTTCCACTACATCAATTTTACTGATGCCGCAGCTAATATTAAAAAGTCCATATAATAGGTTTGTAGATGAGTGACTGTCTGGCCTGCACCGACTAAATCCAGGTTTGAGCTGTATTTATTGGCCAAAATTTAATGAATTCTCTCTGAAAACGTCTTGCAGTGAATATGCCTGAAACAGTCGGAAAATACACAGCAGTGTGTGTCTCTAAAACTGTGTAGGACAATTTTGCCTGAGTTTGTGTTATGGTCTTGGGTCAGTGACCCAGGGTTTTGGAATTTGTATTACTATTATTATGATTACTATTGTTCTTGGGTTTATTTATGGCTATGACTTCTAGTGTTATGGTTTCTGTTTTGTACTTCCAGCACTCAAGTTCTTCTCTGTTCTGCAAATTCTAGTTCTTAGGTTTATCTCCTCTTGTTGCTGCATTTCTATGTGTTTTGTTTACACTTCCCTGTTGTGTCATTATGGGTAATTGTGTCAGCTGTTTTCCCATGTGTGTTCACTTTCCCAATTAACCTCCAGTGTACTTAGGTCTCGTGTTTCTTACTGTTAGCTGTCTGGTTGTCTGCTTATGTTCTCTCCCATAGTCACAGCCAAAGTAAAGGTCATAGTTTGACATCTCAGTTTGAGTCAAGTCACTGTTCAGTTTCGTTCCTGTAATCAATCAGCAGCTAAATAAACGGTCCGCTATTGGTTCGCATCTCAGCTCAGTTTCCCTCTGTGTCTGCGTTTGGATCCACACCTCTCTCTCTCTCTCCGCACGATTTGCCTCCAGAAATTGTGACAGTTTGGACCCACATTTATCGCTTCAGGTTTAAACTGTGAAGCTACCAGACTTTGATAGATTAAAGTGCTTACAAATATTAAATAATATATAATATAAATATGTACATGACTTAATGCATTAATACATCCTGACATTCCAAAGCAGAGTAAATATGCAAAATCAATACAGTAACACAAGAGATGCACATCGATATCCATCAGTGAATGTGTGAGTATCTATAATGACCAGTCTTTCAATAGAGAGCAGTGCGTGGATGTGGGAACCAACATCTGCTGTTAGACATACTAGATCATCACCTAGTGATATGAATGATGCACCACTGTATAAGTTAAAACAAGCTACTAACCAGCTTAAAGATCTTGAAGAAGTCCAGATTAGCATACAGGACATCCTCTATCCTCTGGAGCCTTTGCTGGCTCAGGGCACACATAGCATTGCGGACCCCATGCAGTCCCATGCGAGTGGGGAAGAACAGGAAACGCTCCAAGAGGGCCTGACTACATGCTATGTCTTTCAGCTGCAGGTCTGGGACTCCAAATGCAAACTGCAAAACAGCATCAAAATATTTGTATTCATATTCAGTAAGTTACTATAATGTATATAATGTCTTTTTAGACAAGTGCAATTGCCACAATCCAGGTAAAGCATGGTTTTAATTTTGATTCTCCGCAAAAGTTCATCATTAACCTCTGCAAAAATCTTTCTAAAAAGATGTACCTGTTCAAGTCGTATTTGTGCATTGACAAGTTGATAAACTATAGACTCTGAGAGCCCGGCATCTCTTAACAGGAAGGCTGTGAGAACTTCATCATCCTTCAAAATATCATCCACCTTCAGCCCGCGACCTAAACGGAAAATCATGAACAGAGATAGCGAAAGGTCAAAATCAGCAAAAAATAACTTTGACCCACTGCGCTGAGGAAATGATTCACAGCAGAAAAGATTGACACAGATTTTCAGAGAAAACGCAGTGAGGAGGGGTGTTTATGCACATTTCCCTGCCAAAAACTAAAGCTAATTTCTTAGGAAGAAATACTGAGAACACATTTCGGGTATGCCTTTGGGCCTAGTCATAAAAAACGGCATGTGACTCAGCACCATAATGTGCAAATTACCCAGGATTAAAAGGCCAAAGTGAAAAATAGTGAAGGGAAGTTTATAAACCACCATGGAGGAATTCTTTTTGTGTAGATGTCATGTACGTACTTTTTAAAGCAAGTGGCAAAATCTACAATAAAAGATATTTTTAAAGCCTGCATCCATGCAGCACTGAAAATGTATAACGTAATTTACAGAAATTGGACAAAATAAATAAATATTTTTATAGCTACTGTTTTCTGTTTATGTTAGGTTAAGAATTAATGTCTCTTAAAAGGAAAATTATTAGCACCTTTGGGTTCACATCTGTCCAGAAACCTTGTTCTCAATAGTCAGTTTTTTGTCAGCTTATTAATAAAAACGTCTACTGGCCACTTTCCTCTTTTTTGACTTCACCTGAGACTGCAGACGGATTGTTGCGTAAAGTTTCCATGAAGTTTGAGAATGATGACATTTCATGCCAAAGCCTGCCAAGCTGTTGGACCTCCGTGTCATTGAGCAGAAGCTTTTGGATGTTGCTGTAGAATCGCGCCAATCTGGAATAACCCCCCCAAAAAACACACAAAAAAACCCATTTTTTTATAAGGTTAAAAGTGGTTTTTACCAAGTTTAAAAGAGCTGAGTTATGCTTACACCGAGTTATTATAATTGGAAACAACGCCTGGGGATTCTCCTCGGGTTGGATATCTAAAGCAGGGATTGTTGACGTTGCAGAAGATGCCCTGAATCCAAGGGAGAATCCCTGTAGAGGGCAGCGCCTTGTTGGGGAAATGACCTAAAGAAACACAGACTACGTTAGAGGCAATGTGAGAGGTTGTGATTTGATGTTAACAGAACTGTGAAAGGGTAAAGGCATACTATTTTTACAAGGAAAGAAAGGAATTTCAGCAAATACAATTTTGTCTTTTTCTTTTCTTTTCTAATTTGAAAACTTGATGCATAATTGGCGAATTCTTCTTACACTCATGTTGTTGGTACAGTGGATTGGCTTTCCTCAGCCACACCAAACCAATGAATAGCAACACTGGCCAGAAGATCTCCACCAGGAAGCGGATCTGGATAGACAGATGTGATACAGTCATACACCGTGAAGTATGAGAACAACAGAAACACAACCAAAACAATTGCCATGGGGTTTGAACATTAATATATATACATATATTATACATATATATATGTATGTATATTAATGTTCAAACCCTATGGTAATTGTTTTGGTTGTGTTTCTGTCGTTCTCATACTATTTATTTCTATATATACAATATATATAAAAAGTGTTACCTTCTGTCTCTTTCGAAGAGTCCAGTTTTTCCACAGTAACAGGCTGACTTGAGAGCCAGTCTTCATTGCTCTGCAGCTCAACCCCTGGAAGGGGTCATCAGACTTTAATAAACCTGTAGATAACATAACTCCATTAGTGATGACATTTACTACAGCTATTTCGAAGACACGAGACAAACTAGATCAAATTATTGGAGTTCAGAAAGACCCATATGTGGATCTAGCCCTAAGAGCACGTCTTGTCTTGGGCTGGATTTTGTCTTGTGCTCATTTCATATCAGACTTATATTTGAACTGGTTTATGAGAGGTTTTACTACAACTGCAGATAATTAATTCACAAAACACACAGAACCCTGACAGGCTCCGCAAAACCACTGAACCTCTATTGATTAATGCAAAAGGACAAATTTTACCTGCAGTGGCAATGGGTGATGTTATTAACTACCATATGTGTTAACAGACACGGTTACAGGATGTATTTACATGACTTTGTGCGTGTATACAAATAAAGCTTTATACTTGCAATTTGAACCTACTCTCATGCAGATGTATTCCAAAGGCAAATTAATTTTCAGGGAGATGTTAAGGGGAAAATGCCAGTGACATATACAGGATATGTGCAGATGGTGCTTCAGAAAATCTCGGACATGAAGAGTAATTTGCTCAGTGCAACGTGTCCAACAGATTACCTCAGAGCGCATGAACACCTGTCTGGAAAACAGGGGATGCTGTAAGACTGAAACAGGAGAGTAAAAGCTATCATTATGTATGTGACATCTCTGGATGTAATTTTGGGGGTTTTTGTGCTTTCTGCTCTCATCTTTGGGAAAAAAAGCTGAAAAAAAGAAGAAAAAAACCGTGGCATAAATCACTTTAAAAGGCACTGGTCTGCCATGTCCCACCAAAACAGCTTTAATGTACTTAGGCACCTTTCTATGTCTCTATTGGTCAGAGTGAACACCATTGCAATTATTGCATTGATAGTCCCTCATTTGCTGTGGTAATGGTGGAGAAAACACCCTAACACACCGCTCCAATATCTCCCACAGGTGTACGAACTGGCTAAGCTTCCCTCAAGTATAACCAGTGGCCATGACACCCTTCACTGAGTCTGAAGTCTTATTTTGTTTGTTAAATTTGTCATTTACCTTTATGCAAGTTAGAAAAATAGTCATTTTGGAATATGGGGGCAGTTCTGATACAGTTTGGTTCCACTCATCCCTTTAAAGAAAGGTCACAGCAAATCAATACCAAGATGTTCTGAGTGAATCTAAAAGCCAAACAGTAATTAGCAGCCATATCTCTTTGTTACACGATCTTCCAAACAACTTAGTCAACAACAAGCTTAAACAAGTAAATACAGATCCTTACCTGTTATGGAATGATAGAAAAGTAGAACGACATCTAGAGAAACAGGTTCACCGACAAGCTGAAGTATTGGGAAAAAATTAAGCAAGGTAAGAGATCCGTGTGCCTTCTAGCTGCCCACTCCCTCTCCTCTGCCTGCAGGTCAGCAGCACTCCTAATCTGATTGCTCTAATCTCCCAGCTCAACATGGGCAAGCAGAAAAAACACAACCGTCATCCATTTTGAGGCAGAATTAAGGGGATACCTACGGAAGAGGAAAGGAGGAATCCAGGTGGAGAGATGTTTCATCCTATACTGGAGATGTGTTTCATCACGGCGGCAACCAGTGTGCTTTTAGAAAGATAAAGGAGCAAGATTTACCTGCACAGTCACTGCACATCACTCTGGAAGAAAGCCTTTCAGCTAAGCACCTCCATAATAAATCAGTTTGGACTGAGTGACACAGGAGCTGATCAGACTCAGAGACAAGGGGGTTTGTTTCAGTTCTGAAATGACTCATTGTTTTGAGCAGCTCGACAAGGTGGAGTAGGTGACATGGGAAATTAGGTGAAGGGAATCTGAAATCTTGACGGTATCACATTAAAGCTACTGTGTAGAGATAAAAAAGAAGAAAAAAGTGAGTACCCTTATAAGTAAGAGGGAAAACTGAAACAGACACACACCAAATAAATATAGCATAAAGCAATAAATTTAAAACAACCTTTCAAATATAACCTTGATTCTCCAGGGCGCTGAACAGAAATCTACAAACAAAACAACAACAACAAAACTCAATCTCAAACAGAGTCATTTCAAATGTTTAATTTGCAGCAGGAACTGTTGCGTGTCATTCGTCTTCCGTATAGTCACAAAAATGTGAATAAACACAACCTTTGTGACAGACATGGAATATGCATCAATGAATATAAAAATGTACAAAGATACAAATGATTTACATGCTGAGAAAAGATGTACCAATCACAGGCTATGAACACATTAAAAGATGTAAATGTTGACTTCTTTATCAGTAAGAACCCTCATGCTTGAAGTACTTACATTTATACCTAGTGGAATAAGAGTTAAACTAATTTTTTAAAATGAAAGGAACCCCAGAATCTGAACCTGGATTATTAAGTGCAGTGTGTAAAATAGATTTCTGTATAAATCAAATATTCAAGAAGAAATGTGATAGGCTTAAAGTTCGTTTCAGACAGAAGTTGATTTGTTGCCAGTTTTCTTTGTCATACATTTAATCTATTTATTTATTTAAAAATGTGGCAATAAACGATTGTGTTGGCATCGACATTTTGAGCGCTTAAACCAGCTGCTGTTGACTTAGACATATGAAAGAATATATTAGCACTTTTATAACACTTTTATGGTTTATTTTCACAGGTCGACATTTCCTTCCATGCTCAGCTTGATGATAAAAATCTTTTCCCCAGCATTCACTGTGATAAAGTAATATTTACAGATATCATATGAGTTTTTTTGTTTGTTTCTCCTTTTTTTGGTGTCAGACAAAATGAGCCTCTCTGTGTTTGAGCTCCTGCAGCCGCCGGGGTCGCAGTCTTTGGTAAACAGGTTTATTCTCACTAGGGCTAAGGTCGTCAGGGCTGCTAGGGGGAGGAGACTGAGGGGGTGACATGGGAGCAGAGGTTGAGACCCCAGAGTCTATGGCACTGTCAGTGGAGTCCTGAGTCTGGAGTGGCGTCTGTGTGGGGCTTTTAAGGACAGGGGACGGACACGCTGCTTCAACAGGGCTGTTGGGGAAAGACGATGAGGTGGTGGTGGTGGTGGTAGTAGCAGGTGATGTGGTAATGATGGTGATGTTGGTGGTGGGTGACAAATTAATGGTAGTGGAGATGATGGTGGGGGTGGATGATA
The DNA here is from genome assembly GCF_000239375.1 of Pundamilia nyererei. Classification (NCBI taxonomy): domain Eukaryota; kingdom Metazoa; phylum Chordata; class Actinopteri; order Cichliformes; family Cichlidae; genus Pundamilia; species Pundamilia nyererei. The sequence goes on along the minus strand of NW_005187432.1, from coordinate 2,810,628 downwards.
AGCTGGTGGTGGTGGCGGTAGTTAAAGTAGTATTCCAGTTTGGGAGTGTTGTAGCACGGCCGTTGTTGGAAACAGGGGGCTTGTAGAAAGTTCCAGAAGGAGGGTGCAGAGTCCTCGGTGCCCTGAGTGTTAGTGGAAGGTTTGGTGAGCTGCTAGACTCGCGGAGTGAACTCTGAGTGTCATTTTCCCTTTTGGAGGTCCAAACAGACTTGAGTGACGATGTGTAAAGGTTACTGGAGAATACGGTGCTAACGCTACTCGTCGTTGGAACCACAGACGCAGTTGTTGGGGTTGCAACATTGCTAACAGGTATCGTTGCCTTTACAGGCTGCACTCCAGAACTGGCAGATGGTAGGTTGGCCATTATCATAGCAGTCCTGGGTGTAACATCATAGTGCTTGTACTTCTTGTCCCACGTCCTCCTCTGAGTGTCAATAAAAGGAGTAATGTAGTAGGTACTAACCCTGGATGAGCCACTTTGCCGAGCCCTCTCTGGCTCTGGCATCTCCTGTATAGTTTCAGCAATGGTCTCCCGCTTAACAGAGCCTGAATCAACAACATCGCTGGTGTTTCGATTATTCCTCTCGCCGATTTGAGCTGGTGCGGGCAGGCGTTCCAGTGGCATGCTGACTGGTCGAGACGCTTGTCTGGCGCGCTGGTGGCGCAGCTGTACCTTTGGTGCCATGGTGGTGACAGAGGAGACGATGGTGCTGGGACGACCAAACACTAAGGTTGATCTCTGAACATCTCCTCCACTAGAAGCCTGGACCCCGTTGACTCTGTCCAATGTCGAGACCCCTATTTTGTGTTTTCCTGGTCGGACCTCCTGCACCTCACCCATGATGTGAGATGATGGGATGACAGATGAGTATCTTTTGTAGATTTTGGTGCTCTGAAACGATATAAACAGATTACAATAAACTAAACTGTATCTACATGTAACAAAAACACCTGAAACCTAGAGGAGGGAGAATTTTTTGTTTACTGTTTTGTAAAGATGAGTTGTTGTTTTTTTTAATTGTGCCATAGAGTAATTTCTATTAAAAAAAATAAAAAAAATACTGAATCTTTTTGATTACATTAATATACTGTATTAAAGTTGATTTTATTAACACTGAACTGTTGGGAAAGATAACTTTAAAGGCACATATGGCCTCTTTTCACTTGACTGGTTACATCCTAATCACAGCATAAACAAAATGACTCAAATTTGGTTTTATGATTGCCTTAATCCCTCCTCACCTCTTTGATGTCAGTCAGGGAGGTTGAGTGTCTGCTAAGCTGTCGAATCTTCTCCTGCGGGGTAAGTCTGGGGGAGGCCTGGCCAGCGCTGCTTGTGTCAGAACTAGGTAGGAAAGATGCATCAAAGACTGTCTGAAAGTGTTTCACCAGCTGCTCCACCATCAGTGCCTGGTAGGGGTAATCCACCAGGGAGGACAGAGACACCTCTGCATCTGTATGCTGTGGCTTCACCAGTGTGGGGCCAAAGATGATGCCAAGGTTGCTCGCAGTCATCTTGTTCTCTTCGGCCTGCTCTGAGACTCTGTGGGAGTCAAAGAGTGATAACAGTTTTCATTTGAAAAAGACATCTTTCTAGGTATGGTTCAAGTATTGCTGTATCTGTTTAATGAAACACAACAAAATGAGACATAAAGCGACATTCTGTAGAGCAGCATCGGTCCCTTTATTGATCTGGATAAAAAGATTTGATAATAGTTTTCAGCGAATCACCTTTGACACTGAGAATCTGAAACAACTACCAAAACCTCAACAATCATCTACATGCCAATTGCATGTTTCTGTCATGTCGTGGTCTAAAAGTCCTGCAAATCAAGTAAGAACATCAACTAAGTTAAATTAAAGTATATATATTCTATTTAGAGTTTTATTAATGGTGGTGTAAATTTAAAGTTGCGTGTAATGAGATCGACAGAGAACTAATTTTGTGTTAGTAAGCCTGCTACTTCCGCTATGCTACAGAGAAGTCTCTGCTTCCCTTTCTGTTATGAGGAACTACACATATTATTCTAATTATGAGGAACAGACTGAATTTACACTCTGAAATAATTCGGGGTTTTGGTTTTCAGCCTTTACCTGTGTAGATGTGCGATCAGGTAGCGCAGAGTCCTGTAGTTGGCTGGGGGCAGCTGGCGGAAGAGATCTCTGATCTTAAAAATGACTCTGTTCAGCTGCATACTCGGCCCAGTCTTCTCTCTTGGCTGGTTGTTTTGAGCTTTATTATCAGCCTCTTCCACTATCACCCTCTGGCACTCTTTTGCCAAACCGATGACATCATTGTAGAATCGATAATGGATCAGTGGCTCTGGTAACTGAGTAAAACAACCAAAGTGTTTTGAGTTTCTTGTAGTGGAAAATATCAATATGCTATTAAAGTCATTTTACATGTACCCAAAAAACTAAATCCAAATGAAAGAAGCACAATAAAGTAAGGGTAAAATCTAAATGATCGACTTAACATTAACTTAACAATACTTCAGATCATAACAGCCTTTAAACATAAACAACCTTTAACTTAAGTGGCATGCTAATTCTCAATAACCTCCCAACAAGTAAGAATTTCAGGCCCACCTGTCTAAGATAGAGCTTGAGAACATTGCTGATGTCATGAGGGGAGAGATCAGACAGCTCAACCAAATCCTTCCCATTTTCAAACGCCTGACAGAGCTTCTCAACGCGTGATTTGGCACCATTCACACGATAAATGCCCTGTGAGATGTACACAGACCAATGCATTTTTTAATGTAACTCATAATCACAGAAAATACTTGATACATAAGTCAATGGTATTGTATTTAAGGTCACACATGAACTTTTATAGCTATAAAACTGCAACACAATAAGAGATGAGGTAGTAAAAGTAACCATCCCTGCATCACAGGGAAAAAAGACTTACCTTGATGTTGAGGGCTCGACTCTCAATCTCAGAAGTGCACTTCTTGATTATAAAGGGGATACCATCTGGACTGTTTTTTGCTGCTTGGGCAAAATCAATACCAAACAGTTGTAGCCTGCCTTGTAGCTTTTTATGACCACACTGGATGGCGAGTGTCTCCAAACACTTCTTATGGCAGGCCAAGGAGCACTGTAAAAGACAAATGAAGCGACAGTATAATTAACTTGTGTCTTCCCTGCAGAATTGCAAAATACACTGATCCTTTATAAACACCTAATACACAAGACAATTATCACGATGAGCATATTTACTGTACCTCTTCACATTCAGCTCCATGGAAAACGACCAGACTATCACATTCTCTGCATTTAGACGGGGCTCGAAGTTTTCTTAGCTTATGGGTTTGAGCAGCTTTGGACATCTGAGCATTTCGGAAAGGACCAGGAGAACTGGAGGTCTCTGTCACCATCTCTGCCAGACCTAAAAAACAGAACCGCTGATGAGGAAAGGAACTAACTCGACAAGTGACATCATTCAGAGTTATTATTAGAAGGGAAGCTGGCATTTACTTCAAAGCAAAAAAAACAAAAACCTAAATTGTAAGAGAATTACACTATCTTCTAGTTAGCATAATTATTTTAAAATCTGCTATTATGGTGGCTTTTTATAGTTAAATGGGCTTTCTAACCATGCACACTGAAAAATAGGTCGAATAGCTCATTGGCTGTTTAATTTCACAGTAAGAACACAAAGACTGGATGAGGTCAACACAGATACAGGAAGTGTTAGCTGAAAGTATCAGCCAAAACTAACACGACCTCTATCTGTGCAGTGCCACTGAGTATAAAAACATTTGATCTAAGCAAAAACCACCACAGATTTGGACTAGCAGAACACCGCCATGTGTAATACATGATAAAGAATTGTGCAATGGTCGCTAACTATTTCTCCATCCCTTTCTAGACTTCCTTGTCACAAAAAGGTATACAATGATTACCTTTCTATCCTCCTGAGCAGAAGGGTACACAGAGAGCATACAGTGACAGGAACAAAACACACCCACAATTACAAACATATCTCACCATTGTCTGAGGGGGATGGTGCCTCTCTGTCATCCAGATCGTCAGCAGAAGACATGGTCCCAGTGGAAGGAGTTCTGGGCAAACGGCGCTTAAAGTCGCCTGAACAAATGTGTACCAAAATGCTCAGTTACTATATGAAAATGTAGTTTTACCACACAAGAGCAAAATCAGGGACACTAGATAAAAACATAAGCTATACCATGCACGAGTAGATTTACTGCTGAATATTTCACAAGATAAAGTGAACAGATCACAGTAAAAGCCATATCTGTTCATCTTCTCAGATCACTTAGACTGTGTCCAATATGATAAAAGTTTTATTTTACTGTCTCGTATATTCATATTTTTATAACCAGATCCTCAAATACTCATTTCCCTGCCTAATGTGATCATTTTCAGTTACTACTGGTCAAACACTCACAAGACCTTTATAATGAATTTATGAGACGTTTTAAAATTTAAAGTCCTCTTACCTGGACTGGCAGTGGGGGAGTCCATGGACCTTGACTCACTGCTGCCTCCAGCACTTTCTGAGTCACTGCACATCCCACCCTGGCTCCCCTGACTACTTGAGCCCCATGCTCTCAGTGGGGTCTGGTTTCTTAGAGCTGCAAAAGCACACACAGACCCGCAGTCACACACAAAAAGAATAACAACAGAAAATAAAGCTACATGGCAACCGCTCGTGAAGCGACATTTGTAGTGTCAGTTTTAGTTATTTTCAGAAACAAGCAGTTTACACAGATATTCCAGACTTATGGTGATTAAGCAACACACAACCCAAACTGTTTTGACTCTAGTCAAGAGAACATTTCCATGACTCAGAACACAGGGTAAGTCCCTGAGAGGTTCATATAAAGACATTCAACCTCCAGCAACAGTGCCAATCATTCTTAGCTTGTTTCTAAAATTGTACAGTTTCTAAAATAGTACATAGCTATGTTGGATAAAGGTTTATTTTAAGACTCCCCTTTATAGCACTAATGTGACACCAAAGGGGAATTTCTGTGAATTTTCTTGTACAGACACAGACAACAACCATTCTTTTTGACCATTATACTTTCAAAGTGCATCAGCAAGTTAAATAAACTTAACATGTGTTTGAATGTACCTTGTATGTCTGTGCTGCTGCTGGACCTGTGCTCACTGATCTTTGCAGGCCGATGTATGGTACTGTCCGTTTCCTCTCCGCTCAACACGTCACAAGAGGTGGTGGATGCCTGTGACAGGTTGCCGTGGGAGGAATGATAGCTGCCCACTGACCTTTTGCTGCCAAATCTGAGAAATAAAGTTGGTATTTAAGGCTTTCAATTAGAACTTTGATTATGACTAATTGTTTTGTTTTGTTTTTAAACCCTATTGCCCTATTCAGCATTATTACATTTCAGTGTGTATCTGTCGCATTTGGACAGGACTGCTGACTCAACCCTTACTTCACCTGGCGCATAGGTTTTTTGCTTTTCTGGCTCAGAATAGAATTCCTTTGATATGTTTTTAATGCATTTAAATACAAGATTTAAGCACACTTTTATCATGCGTATACAGTCTCAGCAATATTTAGTTAGTCCAACAACTGAAAAGAATTAAAAGATCTGGCAGGGCTTTTGTAATTGCACAGCTATAAATACATGTTGATAAAAGTCATACAATTTTTGTGTGTGTGTGCGTTATGTGTTATTATCAAGGCTTTTTTTCAGAAGTAACTTGTGCTCTGGTAAAAACTGAAAGACAACATTAAGGAACAGAAACTGAAATTAGGCCCAGGAGCAGACGGCTACGACACATAATGTCACGTTAAAAATGCCTTTAGAGAAATGGAAGCACAAACGTAGCTAAGTACTAAGTTCGCATTCCAGACAGACAGCTATTTTAGTCTGTAGCAACATCTGTAATTTACTAATAATAAGTAATGTACCAGCATCATTAATTGTTCTATTAACTTAGTGTGTATTATTTTCTTTGTAATAATGAGCATTTATCTTATTCAGACAAACTACATAGAGTGTTGGGACTCCTCCAAACCAGAGCCATACTCTCACGCTCGCAATCTTCCCTCCTGCATTCAGCCCGAGCCACAGATATTTCCTGAGGAAGGGCAAGGAATTCAACGCGCATTCTGTCTCTCCTAGTTTCTTTCTCTCGCTCCAACTCTGACTCACTGTTAACCTTTGCTGAAAGAAGAACTGAGAAACTTCCAAAGGGGTGTGAGCGACAGCAAAAGGTACTTTCAAAATCAGCCGTCCAAAAATGAAGCTTCAGCTACAATGACCAAAAAATGCAACACAGCTAATACTTGTGAGTCTACTTACAGACAGTCTGTGTCAACTCAATTAAATCCAATGATCACATATTATGGCAACATGTACAACATTCTGCTGAATTATGGCAAATTTTAAACTGCAATAAAGTATCACAAAAAAGTATAACAAGCAGGTCCTTCTTAAAAGTACTTGTACAAAGCTAGGAAGTTTTGATTTTAAAAACATTAGTTTCATGTTATGCATAATCATTTCAAAGCCATTTTTATTATAAGCTTCCCTCTTAGCGGACCAATAAATCATTAAAAACTTTTAAAAAATTCTAGGATATGACTTTGCATTCATAGTCCTTCATACCTTATATTTTCGGAGGAGATGGAGTCGGAGTGAAGATGCTCTTTAGGGAGATTTTTGGACAGGTTACGCACAAACTCTGCATAGCATTCGCCCGGCTCATACAACTTGGCATTTTCACTGAGGGCCTGGTAGTGTGCAGGAAGTGACACGGTCTGTGTCTGCTGCATTTGAAACCAGTTCACTGTCACCTGAAACCAAAAAAACAAAAAGAAATTTAAACTGGATGAGTCAGCAAATGACACATAAAGAAAGAGAGCTCAAGCAACTGTAAACACTTTTAAAAAAAGCTATCCAAATCTACATGGCACTATGTGAAAAAGTAATTTTCCCTTTTTAAATCATAAATGAATTGTGATTAACCAGAATTTTTGCAAAGCTGAGTTTTTCAAAAGCCAAACCCAGAGCTGATTACTGCCAGACTGCGAAATCCATAAATCACTTATTTAGAACCTGTGTGACAAAAAGAGATCACGCCACAATCTAAAGAAACTTAAATAAGAGATGGTAAACCAAGTCACTGGCATCTATCAGTCTATATCAAATACACAGCCATTTCTAATAATTTGAGACTCAGGTGAACCATAATCCATTATCCACAAACAGAGAAAACTTGGAACTGTGGTGAACTTTCCCAGTGAGTGGCTGGTCAACCATATTACTCGAAGAGTAATCCATGAGAGTTTCGATTCTGACCAAAAAGAACATAGAGGCTCGTCTCACATTTGTCCAAAAGCATCTTGATGGTAATCAAGAAAATATTAAGTTGAAACAACAACATAAACCAATAGTCAAACATAGTGCTAGTATGGTGGTCTGGGGCTACTTTGCTGCTTCAGGACCTGGACATATTTCCATAACTGATAGAACCTTGAACTGTCTACCAGAAAATCCTGAAGGAGAACGTCCAGCCATCAGTTTGTGTGCTCCAAAACACTGCATCAAGTCCACCTCTGAATGGCTCAAAAAAGCCAAAGTGAAGGATTTGGAGTGGTCTAGCCAAAGACTTAAATTTGACTGAGATGCTTCGGCATGATATTAAACAGGCCATTCATACTCCAAAACCTTCCAATATGTTTGAATTAAAAAAATTCTGCAACAATGAGTGAGCCAAAATTCCTCCAAGATGATGTGAAAGATTCATTGCCAGTTGTCGCAAATGCTATTAGGTTTAGGGAGCAATTAGTTCTTCAAATAGGGCCAAGTAAGTTTGGATAGCAATTTTCTATTAATACATTTTTTTTTTAAACTGCATTTTTTATTTAATGAGATGATCTTTGGGTCTAATACTAAAATCTGTTTGATGATCTGAAACATTTAACTGTGACAATTATGCAAACAGACAAATCAGGAAGGGGTCAAATACTTTTTCATGGCACTGTAATGATTACGATCATACTTGGACTCATAGTCCAAATAAGAAAACAGCCAAACACTGACTAAACATATATAGAGCAAGCAAGAATTGATTACCCAGTACTGTGGTCACAGTCCATATTTCAACCCTCCTCTAAAATGTATATAAAATAATCTTTTAATTCAAAATTCTTTTTAACCCCAAACTAAAGAAGGGCAGTATATAATACAGATATCAGTTATATAGTATTCAAGCTACTTCTATTTTCAGTTATTATGGAGAAACATTGTGAAATGAAATCACACAGAAAGAAACAGAACTCCAGCTTTTGTGAAGGTTTGTCAGTTAAACTGAAAGTGATAACATATTTAAGTTTTACAGTTTCATTTTGTGATCTACATATAAGATATACGCTTTTTTTAAAACAGTGATTGTACAGTCTGAATTACTCTTTCAGAAATATAAACTGCTTCTCACAGCTTTTAGTGTGAGGTCACACTGGAAGATCATTTCTCGGATCTGAGTCAGGATAGTGCTCTTCGCATTAGCCAGATCCATTTTCCTGCTCCCTGCGTCAGCTATGCAGTTCTCGTACTGGCCCTGGGCCTCCTCCGCCTACCCAAAACAATGGACAGAGAGTAGCATAAGGACAGAGAAGAAATGCGCACAGAAAAATTACTGTCCATACCAAATAATGCCACAAAATATTGACACCAGTTACTTTTTCTGTTTTCATTTCTCCCGCCCACCTTTTGTAAAGCCTCCTCTTCTAGCTTTCTCTTCTTCTCCAGCTGTTTGTTCCCAGCATTAGACTGATCCTCCTGAGAGCGACTTGCTGCTGACTGGGCTTTTTGGTATTCCTCCCTCCTCTGGGTCTTCAGTGCCCGTGCCTTTCGCAAGGTTGCATCTGCCTCTTGCTGCCAAAGCCACACAGATCAGCCACAAAGACCATGTGATTAAAATGTGGCATATGTGTTCAAAAGTTATCATAAATTTAATCAGATACGTTTGGCGGACGATCAGCTTTGCATTTGAAAAGGCACACCGAAGTTCGTTTGTTGCCATTGTCTAGAAAATTGGACATTTTTCTATAATAGAAACACCACCTCAGTCACTGATGACTAATCTCCTGGCAGGTTGATAACATTGCAACATGCTCTGTGGAAAGCTCACCAGTTTGTAACACTACAGTGGAGCTCTTCTACTTAGCTACGAGTAATTATCAAACAACATCTACACAGTGATTCTGTAAATACCATTTTCTTCTGCTCCCTCTGCCACTGCTCCTTGATTTCTTTCCTCAGCTTATCCAGTTCATTTTTGCGAGCCACAAGAGGCTGAGAAGAAATGAAAGTCAACAATTACACTTCAGTATTACTTGTTAATAAAAACGAGGCAAAGAACAAACAATTTATAAACTAATGTACTTTTACAGATTATTTTATGCAATGAAATAACCCAACAGATGTTCTTTGTTAGGGACAAGATAAAGTGGTGAAGGGCCATAATTTACTTCTCGTTACTCTTACCTGCATGAATTTATTGGTCTGAAGAGTCATGGAGGTTTGAATAAGCAGCTGGTTGTACTCCATGTCTTTCTTGAATGCAGAAACGTAGAGGTCACTGAATGGCATGTAGTCCTTCAACAAACAAAAAATATGTATACATGAGTCTTTGGGGTTACTGTATAAGACCTAACAACCAGCCAATATAATCAATATTGCTTTAAAGCGTGGCTACTGAGTTACCTTTTGACTGGCCAGTGTTTTTGCAGACTCAGCCATTTTGACGTAGCTTTTAGCATTCTCAATATCTGAAAAATTGAGAATTAGTTAAGACTGCTTAATAAGAAATGACTCAACAAAAACATATTTACATACAGTTCATAAATAGATAATACTTTATTAAACCTTAAGGAAATTCTGTATGAAGTATTAAAGCCTCTAGAACCCTAGTCAATTTGTAGCCCTCTACTGCCTTACTTTTTGTTAATGTAATTGTCTAATATATAATAAAGAATGGCCTATTGACAATAAGGCGTGGTAGAAATTTTTTTTTGAATTACTTAAATGTACAAATAATTTTGAGCAAAACAATAAAATGATTTTAATCATTGAGAAGTCTAAATGGAAAGAGTTTTTCTTCTGAAATCTAGCTTTCCCCTGAGTGTGAGGAAGACAAATAATATTGTAAATATAACAGCAGAAACAGTTTTCCAAAAACTCCTCTAGCTTTGTCCATGGGTCAGTTATATACTTTACTGTTAACTCTATTTATCTGCCTTTTGCAGTGCAGATGGTGTGGACTTATACTGGCAGCATTTTCTTTCTGGAAAAAAAAAATCTAATCTAATGTCCTAAGCCCTGTGCAGTAATCCATTGTTTCCAACCTAATAAACTGTCAGTAGTCTCACCCATGGCTAGCCGTTTTTCCATCCAGGCCAGAAGATCTTTGATGTACTTGGAGCAGGTCTTGGCATAGAGTAGGGCGGACTCAACTCCACTGTCATTCTTCAGCAAGGTCAAGTCAACTTCCTCCTCTCGTGGCTGTGGCACTTCTGAGCCTGTAAAGTCAACAGAAGAGAAATCCACATGTTTAGTAGTATGACCAAAATATCTCAATGCTGGATTGATGGAACTCACTTTTACTATCCAGCAGACGTGTGTGTGTGTGTGTGGGAGGTAAATGAAGGGGGAAGAAAAACAACAATGAGGTCAGCGGCATTGTCAGTGTAGGTGGATATGAAAGGACTAGGCATCTTTTAAAATAGTCTAAGAGCAGCGTTTTCTTTTTACAACCTTTTCTAGCTACTCGGAATCTGATTCAACACAAATCCCATGTGTTTCCCATCCCACACAGAACTACTCTTTAACAGGCAAGGAATGTCAGATATGTGGACGGAGAGGGAAAAATGAGGATGTAGTATGAAAAGGGCAGCAGAAATAACAGGGGTGGAAGCAGAGGTTTTAAGGCGGGTCTACCTCAGGCACTCAAGAGTCCAAACACTAAATCACTCTGCTAACACACAAACTGACACTTCAGGCTGCTCTGACAGCAACAATTAAATGCTTGGTAAGGAAGCCATTAATAGCTCTTACATATCAGGGTGATGTTTTATTTTATATTCATTGCGCAGAGATAAATGATGAAACGTGAACAACACTTACCCACAAGCTCCCTTTTCTCTGAAACATATCCCTCGGGATCCACAGAGAGGTTGTCAGAAGACTGTGAAAAAGACATTTCAGATTATAAGGAGGGAACAGCAGACATACAATCAAAGTCAGACATCAGAGGCAGCTGGGATTTCAACAACCCAATTAAATACAGAAAGCAAGTCTTTGAGGCTTTTTTACTTGGGGGCGGGGTAAAATTGCTGCTTTAAGTGCACCCCTTTGAAAACTGTCACCGTCAAAACAAAGCTTTCGAAAAGATATATGGAAACTGTGCAAGCTGGGAAAAGGAAGATAGTGTCTCACCCTGCTTCTGTTTTTCTGGGCGATCCCCAACCCTGGGCTGCTGTCCACATCTCCCATAAGGAAGTCAGAAACTCTAAAGGTATATATAATTGTGTACATATATACATATATGTCAGAATCCAGTTTAAAAGAGAAGCATGTAAACGCCTGTGGTCAAAAATGCAATCTATTCAATAACAAAGCAACTCTGACAGATAGTATTTACACCAAAAACACAGAACAAAGTCCAAACCTGCTATTCAAAACACATGACAGAGACAATTATAGCTTCACAAGACCAATAAGTTGCTGTCTTGAGCTCTAAAGTCAGCCCAACTTTCCTGACAACAACACAAAAAGTAATAAAATCCAGTATTGGTTAAAAAAAGTAAACAAGCATTGTACTCACACATTGCCGAATGTGAATGCCAAAGTGTCAATGGATGTGTGTATCTCGGCAAATATAACTTTTTTATTCTCTGGGTTCACGGTTGTGGAGAAGTTAACAGCTGTGGAGAGTGACATACAGGAACTCTGGTCAAACAAAATGGAATTACAAACCAGCTTTTGTATACACAATCAATCAACAATAGCACTGATACAACTGAATCTGTATGTGGCTAGATGACAAGTTCATAGCCTCCAAAGCAAAAAACAAATGCCAAACAGATCAAATGAGTGACCTGTGAAAAAATTCTAAAATTAGTATTAAAAAAGCAACAATGGCAAGCACATTTGTTCTTGTTTTACCCGTGTAAGCCTCTAAGATCATAGTTAGGCTTTTGCAGGAAGTGTTTACGCCTCTATAAGTTTAAGTGGCTTCAAGTAAGTGCTGACATACTTGAGGATGTATAAAAAGTCAGTAACACAAGGTCAAGAGGTTTAATAGAAATGTTACAAGAACAGCTTAAAAACCGTGTTAAGAGTAGAAGCAGCCAAACGCAATGACGTGCAGCCTGCATATCTCCCTACCCAATCAAAATGTCTTCCTGGAGCAGGTTCAAAAGTCTTCAGAGGTTGATATTCAAAGAATTTACAAAAACAATTAAAGAAATTCTTCCTCCATTTAAAGGTGTTAATATCCCTGGGGCCATCTTCCAACGCTGATCATTCACAAAAAATAATCAAACTACACACATGCACACAATCTCATTCCTTCCTTTGTGATCTGGTAACAGCAAAATGTCCTTTGACTCTAGAAATCCATCCAAGACTGAAAAATCTTCGATAAAATGTACACAGAACTTTCTTTCTCATAAAACACTTAACTCAGCAAGAACACGCTTGCAGAAAATAATCAGGACAGCTAAAGGCACAGTCAGTGAAATCTGACTGAGCTGAGTACTTCCTGTCTGCCCCACAACAGGAAACACTCACACAGCTTGAGTTCTGTGACATGTAGCGCTATATTCAACACTTACCTTTTCTCCTTGCCGCCTCAGTTGTCTAGCAACTGGGACCAAAAATCTCTAAACAGATCTCGTTTCGAGAACACTTTCTATATTTTGTGCTTTCATTTTCTCATCGTGAGTAATCTCCATCCATGCCAGTTGTAAAAGCATAAACTATTAAGTCCCAGCTTATAAAGAAGCACAGAAAAGTCACGGCATCCTGGCTTGAAGAGGCAACCCCACTTTCCAGGGAGACACTCGAGGACACCAAAAAGAGAGGAGGTGTGGTGCGAACCTCCCTGCCGTGCACCTCACTGGCCCTGAATGCTAGCGTACAACTCAGCGCGGAGTTCTTCCTCAGGACATCCTGTGGGTCCTTTAACAATGATTCCAGAGCTCAGCCCCCCTTGTCATGACTGAAATATGGAAACTGCATCATTCAAGTGCAGGACCCATTGTTTTCTCATAGTTTAGCTGTAAGTAGGAACATTAGCTCAGGAAAAAGTATGCTAAAGCTGGTGTATCATTCTGACTTTATATGTCTCAATGTTTCTATTGGAAGCACATCACCAACGTTACTTGAATGTGTAATTGGCTCTATTACTAGGTAAAACTAAAACAACAACTGTGTTTAAATCCCCCAAAAAAACCCAGAATCCATTATCAGTAAATAACACACTTTCCTAAAATCCATTTAATCATTCTACAATAAGGAGCACAGGGACATAAGATCGCCTTTGTCACGAACACACAAGACTGACTCCTTTAGACAAACACACTCTTTCAGCTGTAAGCATATTTATAGACAAAGGGGAGCAGAAAGCGAGGAAAGAATTTCAATAAGCTGAGGAAGTCAACACTTTTATTGCAATGCCCTGCAGTTTTCAGTAGTGGGAGGGGAAAAGGAACACATAGATGAAATGTGACCAGGAAAGAACGCTTGACTTGGTTTGTTCTGAGCCAATGAAAGTCTGTGAAAAAGATTTTTATCTTTGTGACGACACACAAAGACACAGGCTAAAAGTTGAACTGGAGCACAACATGTTTCTGACATTGTCAAGTTTTCGACACAGCGTCAAATTAAGAAAAACAATAGTAAGAGCATGAGCAGATCATATCACACATGAAACAGGTTAGACAACCATGTGTTTGAAGAAGAAAGGAGGAATTTTTTTTCCCAGTGAATTTTGGCAGCTGTCCCAGTGCTCCAGGTGCCATGACCAAGCTTCAAAGAGGAACATGGGCGAAGAGATGACACGGTCTGAAGACAGTGAGGCACACAAGGCCTGTTATCATCCAGACCTTTGACTCTTCATCTGATGTCTAACTGATTCATCCCTCTTTCAACCTCTCCTTTTCGATCCTCTGGCTAGCAGCCTGTGTCAGTATTGTGTTACCTACTGGCCATTAGGGACAGTTCATCCAGGGAGAGTGTTGACATAAGGCACCCCCTTGTGGACAGGCAAACTCCAAACTCAACTACATATGAACGCACTGGCTTTAATGCAACACTCTATAGCAGAGCTTTACACATAAGGATCAACACCACACTGCCATGTACAGAATGACACAAGCCTGACATCAGACAGAAGTGTTGATTTTATTTTCATTTTCAATCTTACACTACATGCCCTGGTTTCCACGTGTCAGCATGCTGGTTTTGCCAGGGTTTTCAGAGAGAAGTGGAGCAATGTAGTTCCCCATGGGCCTCCATCTCTTGTTAAGCAGCCAAAGCAGGTGGGTCAACAATAAATAATTAAATAAATAAGTGGACCATTGCAATTTAAAAAATAACTCTGTCACAGCACGTAGCTTTTAAACCACATTAATCTCAGCAGTGGCATTAACTGGAGAACTGTTAGTCCAACCACAACTAAGCAATGCCTTTTCTAAAGAAAGAAACTGTTGTCTCCAAGTACCAAATGACTCAATGAACTTGGTTAAGGTCTTGATTCATGCGTACTCTTGTCCAGTTTTAGTTTTACTGAATACTTAAAAATAGTTAAGGTTTTTAAAATTCAAAAATTCATCCATTCTCTTCCGCTTGTCTTCATCAGGGTTGTGGGAAAAGTGGATCCAATCCCAGCTACCATAGGGAGAGCCAGGACGTGAAAAATATTTTGAGAAATATTTTTCTAATTAGGGATCCACCCAACTTAGCTCATATCAGGGTATGGATATGAATTTCACACTAGTGCTTACTTTCTCTTCACTTTAGTTCTACTTCATCTTTCTTTTTGAAAATTTCTGATATTTAAAATATAGCTATAGCTTTTAGAATATATAACTGACAGCACATATTCTAAAATTTAAAATTACATCAACGAAGTCATTTAATGTTTTAATCAATCTGATATGTATAATTTACTCTCTAACTGAGATAAAAGAAAAAAAAATAGATTTTTTTCAGCTATTCAGAATCTTTGTGCTGCATAAATATGTCTAAACTAAGCTGGTGTAATTCTTTGTCCTTATGACTCATGCCATCAGTAAAGATCAGTCTTCACAGTGCCTATAATTTCTTTGGCTAATCTGTCTATTTTGTTTCCCTTTTGTATTCTCATCATTGTCAAAGCAACACTCAGGCTACAAACAGGCATTCTTGAGTGTTTTTAAGGATTAGGTCACAACACAAATATTGAGATAAGCCAGGTGACCTGTCAGACATCCAGACACCTTACAACACAGGTAAAAACAAAGAACAAAGAAAGCAAAAGAACAAATGCGACTGTAAAGATCGACAATCAGTTCTGTTGAAGGCTTCCACATTAGCTGAAATATGTATATATCTATCTTGAGTTCAAATCAAGAGAAGAACTACACTTGCAGTGGATCTCAATTCCAGCAGATTAACCTCTCAGTTGAGCTTCCCTTTGTTTGTGTTCATTTGTGAGACAGGAAATGGATCTGTTGCTTAAGGAATAACAACTTCTTACAGTGTGAGCTTTTAGTAACATTTCTCCAAGCCGACCCTAACCAAACAGAGATCAGTGTAATATTCCAGCACCGTATTTGCCACACCGATCTGAGAGACTGACGTAGACCCATATGCTGACATCAGTGTTACAATCGTGAGATTCCACGCATCTATATTTGACCATCATCTGGGTGCCAGTGTGCAAGTTCAACTGTGTGTCTCATCCATGCATACTAGCGAGAAACTACTCACCTTTGACCTTAGCAATAACTGTGCCAGCTGCTCCCAGAATGTCAGAAGAGTTGAGCGTCTGGTGTTTGCCAATGACAATTTTGAGGATGCGAACTAATTCCGCCAAACGTTGCTGCACCACCTCCTGAAGACCTTCCAAATTCTCTGAGGGGGAAAAAAGGAGAACACGTGAAAGTATTGAGAACATAACAAGACGAATCACACATTTTCATCTATTAGTCAAAATGAGCACCATTACACTGCATTTTAAAGTTAGTTATGTCATGTTAATTCTTGGCATTCCTTTGTCAGTGTCACAAACAATACTTCACAAATATTTTTAAAATATTTTTGGAAACTATGAAGAGTCCGTCATGTTCTGAAAAACTGCATAAAAACCCAAAAGCTACATCTTAGACTCTACAGGCCTCAGTTAGCATATTAAATTCATCACAGCACAATTAGAAAAAGACTGAACAAGTATGACCTGTTTGGAAGAGTTGACAGGCGGAAGCCTCTTCACTCTAAAAAGAATATGGCAGCACCGCTCACGAATGCAAAGTTGCATCTGAACAAAACCACAAGCTTTCTGGAACGATTTCCTCTGGACAGATGAGACCATACCGCAATGTTCAGCAGAAACCAACCACAGCATATCAACACAAACGCCCCATACTAACTGTCAAGCATGGTAGTGGAGGGGCTTGTTTTGCAAGCACTGATCTGACCATGAACTCCTCTATGTACAAAGTAGTGTTGCTATGATGCCATTTTCAATACTATAGGGAAATTTTTAATGAAAAAATAAAAAGAAGCTTTTAAAGAAGCTTTTAAAAGAAAAATAAAGATTACAATACTGGTGTAATTTTTTTTTCCTGATCAATAGATTTAGTAAGATAGAAATCAAGGAGAAGGAATGAAAGCAGAAGCAAGGATTAAATGGAGGAATCCGAATAAGGAAGAATGTTTTCCAGAGTCCAGGGAAGAAGTTGATACAGGCTCTGTGTGGTAGGGAGGAGTTACCAGATGACTGGGAAAGGACCGCTGAAATGGTGAGGGAAACGACCACAAAGGTATCTTGTGTATCCTCTGGATTTCTTAAGGAAAGACAGAAAACTGGGTGGTGGAATGTGGAAGGGAAGGAAAATATTCAAAGGAATGCAAAGAAATAGTGTGAAAGTCAAGTTTATGGCAAAAGCAGACAGGAGTACTGGGAGCCTAGGTGTGGCAAAGCAAAAGGCTTATAGCGAATTATATGTAAAGCTGGACACGGAAGGAGAAAATGACTTTTATCAATTAGTGAGGCAGAGAGACTGAAACGCAGAGCTGGATTAATAGATAGAATAGATAGATGATTAATAGAGAGATGGAAATTTACTGACAAGTGAAGAATGTGTTCAGAAAATTTGAAGAAGTCAAGGATGATGAAAATGAGAGAAAGAGGGACAGTTAGTCAATCAGGAGGCGCAGAGGATTAGCAAGGAGGAAGTAAAGGTAGCTATGAAGACGATGAAAAGTGGAAAACTGGTTGGCCCAGATAACATGCCTGTGGAGTTATGCAGATGAGTAGGAGAGAAGTGATTATTGAGCAGCAGTATAGCTTCATGCTGAGAAACAGCAATACAAATGTGATGTTTGCTTTGAGAGTGTTGTGGGGAGAAATATAGATAAGATCAGAAGGGAAGCATGTCAGAGAAGCATGTCAAGGTCATGTAGGACACATATTAGGACAGCAAGACAGCAGTGAGGTGTTTGGTAGCAGTGACAGATGGATTCAAAGTGAGGGTGTGATGATATCATAGATTCGCTTTGACGTCCTTCTTGTTTGCAAAGGCGATGCTGAAAAATGAGGTCAGTTTGGAGTCTCCATGGTATCTGTGGACTACAATGGGTGCTATACACTGGGAGACACAGGATGAAAGTCTGTAGAACCAGGACAGAATAGATAGTGTGTAAATGAGAGGGAGGCAGGTGGAAAGGCAAAGATGCAAGAACTAGAGGCAGTGAAGGTAGATGAGTTTAAATACGTGCAGTCAACCATCCACAAGAGAGATAAAGAAGAGAGTGACGCAAGCCTGAAGAGTATACAAGAAGGTGAGAGCTGGTATGATGTATGGTTTGGACACTATGGTACTGACAAAAAGATATGACGCTGAGCTGGAGGTGGCAGAGTTAAATAAATGCTGGGATTTTAGTTAGGAGTAAAAAGGAGGGGCAAGATTAAAAATGTGTATATCAGTGTGACAGGTCAGGTTGAGCTTTTTTAAGACAAACTAAGTGGAATAAGGTTGAGATGGGTTGGAAATGTGCAATAGAAGGTTAGTGGATATACTGGACAAAGGATGGAACTGCCAGAGAGGAAGTGCTACTTAGTGCCACCACTAATGCCATTGTTTTGTTAATTCGCCACAGCTGCTACCTGCTATCTTACTTATAACCTACAACTAATGTGGCAATCTGATAACTGCTAATAGCTAAATGTCTAATGTTAAGGTGTGCACAGGTCAGATTACCATTTAAGATAACTGCTTAATACTTGGATGCTGTCAAAACAGGAACTTTGAGATGCTTTGCCCAGTATTCATGTGCTCAGCTGCAAGTTACGGGAAAGGGCTTTATTTCTGTCTGCTCATGCTGGGTAAAGCTGTGTGTCAGCTGGAGGAGGCAAAGATGGGACTGTTTTTTATCTATACTGTTGTAAATTAATATCTAATCTGATAACAATTTTTAGTATCTGAGTATAACTTTTTTATATGATACCTATGGCACAAATAAAACTATGCATAAACAATTTGTTCTGCAAATATGGGTTGTGTTGTTGTTCATCTGATGTTGTATTTATTGAGGGTGATAAGGACTAGATTTTTTTATTATGTCCTGACGTATAAAACCTTAGAAGGTGTGCTTTCTTTTTCACATAACTGTACGTTGTGTAACTTTTTTTTTTTTTAATCAGTGTCTATAGCTGTGTCTCTACCAGTTTAAAGGTGGAAAACAGAAGCTTGTGGTTGTGACAGCAATGATCTCGGTTGCATGAAACTGCTGTGATGCAAGCTGTTTTCTGCTTCCTCCAGGCAGAGTGACAACACGTACAACGGAAGAGGTGTATGTTGTAAACAGGTTAATCTGTCTCAGTCACAACTTTAATATTCATATACATGGAGAGATGATGAATCCTGAAATGATGACGTGTTTTTTGTGTGTTTTTGTAGTCAGAAGTGAGCCAAAAATCCATCTATAGTTTCTGTCATTATTTCAGTCCTGATGGACAGGTAAATCTAATATTTATTATTAGTTATTAGTTATTAGGAATGGTTAGTGCAACAGTACTGGGAAGGACTTTGTGCTCCATACAATCTGTAAAATGAATACAAGTCATAGGGCTCTTTCTGTGGACAAGGATGTAGAAATGAAATTTCTACACAGTGTTAGCAACATAGAATGTTTTGTTTAAGGGGGATTCTGCAAGATATTTTGAATGCCAGTAAAGTTACCCAAGATGACGACATGAAAAAAAATGTGCAAAATGCAATCTGATTACTCCTGTACTTTCTTTTCTTTATGTTATCACACTGCATCAGTGTAGCACTGCTATGAAAGGTATCTCTTTCCTGTAAAACTACGCAAAGCCGAAGAACAGTTTTGCGTGTCTAACCAAGAATTTTTCTATCCGCAGATTGTCTTCTTTCTAATTCCATAGCTGCTCTGATTTTTTTCATTTCTACATCATTCCAAGTGGTCGCAGACAGGGTTTTAACAGACAGCTGAGCACTTTGGGAAAAATAGAAGTCAGCATGAAAAACAATAAATCATGTGACACAAAGAACCTATGCACACAACACAGCAACAACAGGAGAGGAGTCCTGCTCTGATCCAACCTAATCACCAGAAGCCCTGTAAGCTTCACCACACAATAGGTGAATTCATCTTTAACTCACTGTTTTGGAAGAAGCAGGGGCACCGGCTGAGAAAAGAAACTCATCTGTTCTTCATCAAAGCTACACTAGCAGTCAGGAGGGTGAGGCGAGACAAAATTTATTGGAAATTTAAAAGGAATTAGAGAGGGAGTGAAAAAGAAAGTCTGGGAGTGGTTTTGTTGCACTTCCTACTCTTTTTTAAACACACACATACGCACACACACACCAATCCAACTGGCTGGTGTAAAAAATGTAAAAAGGACCATTTGAAATTTCGACATCTCACCATCTGTGACATTTAACTAATGACTAGAAAAACAGACATTGAATTTAATTAAAAGAAATTCAAAGAGACTAAGGAAGAAGAATGGCAAGGTTAGGTTAGTAACAACAAGACCTGTTTTTTTTATCATTCACAAAATATAAATGGCTTAACAACATGGTCCATCTTGCCCCTCATACCCTGTCCAAAGGTTCCACCCAAGGATTAACAAAAAGGTGTCCATTACAGCAGGTGGTTCACTTGGTCATTTCCCCCAAGGTGCAAGGCCCTGACCTTGCAACACATACTTTGAAGTCCACCTATTGAAGATAGGTCTTCATTAAGCACCCTTTCCTTCCTTTTAACCATTCCCAAACCCCCAACCCCCTTCAGGGACTGAGTGGCTAGCTCACTGGCTTTTGAAGATTTTCTTATCAAAGGCATGTGTGAGTCATATATTAGCATATAAGAGCCAGTCCTAATGAGATGCACACCTGAGAATTGTTTTACTTAGCATGACACTAGTGGAGCATGACTGAAGGTTCTGTTACAGTATCACAGCAGTAGTGTAGATGAGAATCACCCATTTCCTTTTCCTCTGAAAAGAAAAGAATTTAATTAGACTAATCTATTCTTCAGACCACTATAGGGGGCAGAAATTGTGAGGAAATAACAATAGCCATGATGTTGTGGCAGCAAGGACAAATGTCCTGAGCCAATCTACAAGATGATACTTGAAGCCAAAAAAGGCATTTTTTCATCCTTTGTTTACTGCTGCACTGCCTGCTGTCAGACATGTGGCACTGTGCAGAGCTAAAACACTGCACTGGAATGGCACAAATGTATAAATAGCAGCCAGCAATCTCAATTAATGATAAACATATTGCCAGCGAGCATGAACAAATAAAGACAGCATCTACACTGATGAGAGAAGAGTTTCATGAATCCACTGAAACAACATTTTGCACCACACCTGCGAAACCTGCTGGATTGTTTTGCTGGAATATAAATAGGCAAGCAAAAACAGTTTCCACATTTCAGTCAAGGGTTTGTGAAAAAAAATCTGCATATAAAAATATCAGACATTATACTATTCCATCTGTGCAAAAATACTTAAACTATTTTCTGACCAAGCTACACATACTTTTCCTTTTTTCTGCCAGTATAGTCTGGGCCCAGAGAGGTTACTTAAATTGCAGCTAATTTCCACCCAAAAAATGCAAATAAAAATATAACCAAAAAGACTTTTCAACGTTAGGAACATGAATAAAGCTGCCAAAGCAAGGTCAGTGTTTACCATTGTTGCTTCTTTTTTTTCTTTTTTAAAATTGTATGAGAGTATCTTTGCTTACTGCAGCATGAGACAAGTCAGAAAGCTGGTTAGCAAAAAAAAAGCAGTGGATGAGTGGCTTTGTCACAACAATGGCATCAAAAAGCTTACTGGAAATTCGCTGGTGATTGTGGGGGCCACTCCATTGTTCTGGTAGAGATGACAGGGTTGAGGCATACAGCCAGGCCACATTGTTTAAAGGAAGACCCCCTACCTACCTCAGTGATTCTCAAACCTCCCCTGTCTTTCTTTACAGTGGTGGGATGAGCTGGTGTTGTCCCAACCACACTTAAGGCTTAGTCTACTTCATTTACTTCCTACAAGATCAAGATCTCATTCTGTTTTAGGAAAATATATTTAAACAGAGGAAAATGCAGATACATATGCATAATTAAGACTGCAACCATGAAATAGCTGGTACTGTTGCTTTTAAAATGTCATAAACCGCTAATAAATACATTAAGCTCTATAACATCATGGCATATTGGGTAGACATGCTTCTAGAATTAGTTCTAAATGTATTGGCCACTTGGATGGTTAAATAATATTCAAACGAACTTGAAACAAATAAAAAGCCAAACCAATAGCTGTTATTGTTTCTTAGTAAAGATAAAGATTTTCCTCAGTGTCCATTATGCTGTGAAAACAAGACCATACTATTGGACTTAATCTGAAAGTCCTTTAACATCTGCAGCCTTTTTTCATCTAATCGATTCTAAATAACATGGTTGAAAAATGCAATGGGTGTAGAGTGAAAAGTGGTAAAGGAATTAATCTAAAACTAGTGACCAGGAAAAGAAGGGCAATAAAAAGTTCTCAAACCACTCATTCAGAATAATCCGCTTCTCTGCTGTCAAATCTCTATGCAGTGTGTTGCAAACACCCACATATATAATGCCATTATATTCCTAAATACTCAAAACATGTGCTCCGGAGTACAATGTCTAAGCAGGTCTGTGGTGACTTAACTTTAACGTCATACAGCAGCTCAAACGTTGGGCCTTTAAATTAATGTTGCCTCGCAGATTATTGTGTGTGTGTGTGCGTGTGTGTGTCTGTGCATGCGTGCATGTGTGTGTGTTTGGGAGGTGGGTACCCATTGTGTCTAATAAAGCTCATTGTGAGTGTAGTGGTTGCAGAGACCAATCTAATCCAAATCTTCAGGTGGCCTGACAGAGGTTACAGCCTCTGCTCCCCCCACTGATAACAACAAGCTTTCAACTGGCCTGTCTGGACACGCGATCTGCTCGACATGAAACAAGCCTCAGGATCTCTGGTGGCACAGCGCTGCTTTGGGAAACAGCTGCAGGGCTTTACCAAGACCTTTCGTTCTTTTCTTCAAGAAGGAAAGGTGACACGTTCACACCGCACTGCAGCGGATGATTTTCAGATTTAGTTTCAGATGTATATCTGTGTGCCACATACCAGGTTGATGACACACTGTTCTGATTGGTGAATCAGCCATCAACCCAAATACTCCCCCTCCAACGGCCACTTGTTTGTTTCCATGTTTCCCACAGATAGAAATAAATAAGCCAAGCAGAGATTATACACAAATGTCTTCAACAGCAAACTGTTAAGCCAGAACACATCACTGTATCATACTCTGCTGGTATTACTGAGCTGCCTGCAACTTGATATGGAATAGGTGGAATTGTTTTGTCAGGATCCCGTCTCTAAACACTAATTTCCCCTTCTGCCTAAACAAACACAGCATTGCTGGGTGCTGCTCTTTCTTTCCCATGCCTTGTTTGGAGACAAAGTGAGCCCCAGACTTAACAAAGACAGTAAACAGTGGGCAGCCCATAAACATCTACCTGCTCTCGGACTAATGGTGAACTACACTGAGTAAGGTCTGGGCATCACTTCATTACATGTATTCTTGAATTTCTCTGATTAGAGACTTGAATTATTCTTATTATTCTTATTATTATCATTATTATTATTATTATTATTGTTAATTTTTGTTATTTGCACCCTTATTCATGTTTATAAAACTCTAAGGAAAATGCCAAGCATAATTTCTAAGAGCATAAAGTGACATTTTCGAACTGTCCAAAATCCCAAATCCATGATGATGATTTTTAGAGAAGTGCAGCAAATGCTTGAATTTGAAATATTGATTTATTCATTTATTTATTGTCTGAAGAATGATTCAAGCCAGTTAATGAACTAATAGTGTCATCTTCAAGGCTATTGTTATGATCACAAGAACGATGAATGCCTGGCACTGTTACAGAGGTTTGTGGCACAGGTATGTGATGACCTCACCTAGAGAACTTGGTAGTACAGAAGTGAGAATTAATCTCCACCTACTTGGCTAAATAACACTGTTTGATAAATGTTTGTAGAAACTGTTGTCTTGGGCAAGAGAAATGACTGATGCTTTTAGACATGTAAAACGAATAGACTAAGAACTTGTGGGGACAGGCACAAAGTTTTTGTTGTCTTCCTAAAGTCAGAGCTGGGGAAAAACAACATACAGTAGATGGTTTTGTTCCTCTACAAAAAACAAAACAAAAAAAACCCTTTATAGTTTGGCCTTGGCTCATTCACTGCTGCAAGCCTGTCTCCTGTCCCACAGCTGTAAATTTCAAGAGTCTGACCCAATCAGCAGCAGTAACATCCCCTGCTAGCAGGAGCTCCAGTGCCTAATCTAGCACTCTCCATGACCACTGTCCTACACAAACATCCACAGCCCATAACCATAAATCCCACCCCAGGAAACACACCCCAACCACAAGCTTGCACAAAAACATCCTTCAGCATCACAGGGGAAAGTTACTGCCCAACAATTCTAGCCTTTCTTTCTACTAAGAGCAGCAGGCCATTAAACCATTATGTGGTAGATTTCAGCTTTTCTCTCAATTGAAGGCGCCACCTGCAAGTGGCCACTTCAGTTGGCACAGGAGCACTTACGTGTGTGTGTGTGTGTGTATGAGTGAGGGAAAAAGGATATTTGTGGAAGCTATTGCTGTTTTTCCCCCCACAGTGGCTTTATAATCACTAAATAAATAAAAAAATAAAGGTATAGACGTAAAACAAATGACCCTGCTCAGTGATAAAGACAGAACATTTCTGAGAGCCACTGACAAAGTTTTAACCTTTTTTTAACCTCAAGAAAAAACATTATGAGCAGAAAAACATTCAAGAAAAAAAAACTCCTTCTAACTGCTTCTAATGGTCTGCATCAAGTTAAACAAGTCATGCACAACAGTGAACATTTGCTCCTTTAGACAACAACACAGTTACAGGCTGGTACAGTGAGGCACAGAACAATGCAGCTTAACTGGAGTACAGCCAGATCTTATCAGAGTGTCATGATGACACCAACAGTTTTAATAGCTGAACATGGGCTTATGAGTCTAGCTGACTCACAGGCCTATGTTCTGTTCAGTTCTTCCTCATTTAAAGACATTTAAATCCTCTCAAAAAGAACTAGATTGTGTGAAGAACATCATCTTTAGTTTATCTTTGGACAAACTCACTGTACAATGAAAACCATACAATGACTAAATAAGCTCTTAAGCTCATGGTTAGGCTCATGATTTAAGATGTCTAATCTACCATGATGTGCAACTGGGTAGGTACTGGTGTGAAATTCTTCTGCACCTGAGGCTAAAACAATAATATAAGAAATACAGACTCTCTTGAGCAAAGAAAACTGTAAGGAAATAATATTTTGTATCCTGTTCCGATGCATATCCGCTGTTGTCATAAGAGACATTTAAAATTAAAACCTCATCCCGTTAAGCCCCAATATCCCGAACTTACAATGGATACTTCTAAACACACATTCCTAAAATTGTTTTGGCTTGACGAAGGACAAAGTAGTGAGCTCCGTCACCAATTTCAACATTTTGAGGGAAAAAAAGAAAGAAACAAAAATCAAGAAACAAAAAACAAAAACAGATATTTTAGTGTGAAATTCTAAAAGCAAAAGAAAAGATATGAAATGCTATCAAGCTTGCCCAACATGTGGCATTCATTCAGCGAAATACTTCTTTACTCCCTTTAAAGCAGGTTATTATTCTTCCTTTTTTATTATAACTGTAATTTCACGACAAGCTTTGCTATGTACTTTATGAATAGTTACCGTGGCCTCAAATTTAAAGTGTATTTATTTTGCAAGGTTTTTATCATTAATGTGCTTCGCACCTTCCAGTAGTCTATTGAAGGCACTATAGCTACAAGTGAACATTTGTTCAGAAGGAATGCAGAGTATGCAGGAGAGCGGGGGGATGGGAGGGGGACAGCAGCTAGACTGCGTGCAGAGGACTCCTTTTTCATGCTGATTAAAACTATTAACCAAACTGTCTTTTGCAGCTGAATACGGACAAAAATGGAAACGTAACAATGAAGAACCTTCCCCGACACTTTCATTGCATTTTAATGTTGGCCCTGCAGTACTGTGCACTACATTCATACTATTAAATGCTCTAATACTGGCATAAAGGCCATTCATCCTCACCAGATGTGCAGAAATATTCTATCAAAAGGAAATTGACTCAACACTGACAACAATCACATGAAGGGATTATATGTGATTTCACTATATAATTTCTCAACTTTTCTTTTAGCAAAGATTTGGGCTAAACAATATACTGAAATTACATGTTAACATTTCACTACTTACAATTTCAGGCAAATCAACTCTAATGTTAGAGTTCAACAATTACATCAGGATCATAACACCATTATGAGTATTGTGTAGAGGGATAACACAATAAGGTTCATTGATTATAGGCTGTGAGATTGGATAGAGGTAATTTAGGGATAAAAGAAGCATGGGGACAGGGGTCACCGACTCAATCAAAGGTCACTCACCCTCACATGCTTTTCTTAGACCATATTCTTTGACAGCTTGATTACTGCTGGCTAACCAGTCTTGTGAGCATTGTAACTGAAAGCCCACTTATAATACAAAGAGTAAATGTTCACAACAATCTATTTATGGAGAAACATTAGATGTTAAGTTCATGGTGTGTATGTGGGTGGTCTAGTTAACTCAAACTTATGGCCATGGATAGTCTCTGTGGGTTTCCACCAACCAAACATGTTGTGTGCTAATGTGTTGCCTCTTGGAAGTATGGTGTGAGCTCTTAGTGGAAAATTAAGTGTATTCCAAACTAACATTTGCTCTATAAGTGGAAATATGGGACTCTGATGCCTATATGGGATGCCTATTTGCAACAGGAATAAAAGCTTGCAAGATCTCAACAGGTTGCACACCTTTCAGAGAGAGAAAACACACACACACACACACACGCACACACAGAGTGCTCAACAAAACAGAATAACAGAAGAGACGACACACGTTTCGCTAACCTCCTCCACACCTCTCTCAAAACCTTCTTCCTGTCGCTGAGGCTGTATGTCTGTTCATGTAAAAGACACATAGAGCATGCTGCCAATCACACAACAGTAAAACTGTTTCAAACTGAGGCAGAAATTACAGTATACATTCCCCTTTAATAATCCTAATGATTTGAATATATTTCAGGATGTAAATTCATGGTTCAGTCATACACACACACACACACACATATATATATATA